>NW_028145192.1:0-288132 GCF_050947405.1 Trichoderma evansii | reverse complement strand
TGTTCAAATTCTTCTTTTTTGTGGTTTGGCCGACGCTCTGGGGGAATAACAATTTCGTAACCCAATTCACACCCCATTAACCCCCCCCCCCCCCGCCACCCCCCCCCCCCCCCCCAAAAAAAAAAAAAAAAAAAAAAAGGTCTATGATAGACGCGTCCATGTGAGCTGCGGAAATGGGAAATTGCATTCCCTTGCTGCGGCCATTTCTGCCACTGGTCTGTGCTGGCGGCGTGGACAACCACAATATCGCAAATAGGGTGCTACTCCATCCCGACTACCAGGTATCAACAGCTCGGCTTTCGCGCTGCTGGCCATGCAGTCGTCACTAGACAGCCACGAAGGATTAGGGATTAGGCGAGACTGCAGTACCAAGGGTTCATCCTCATACGTGCCTGCGCCATTTGCGGCACCATGTCTTGAAATTTTCAACCCAGCACGCTTCTAGAATGGCGAATAGACTAGCTGCTACTGCACATCACAGAGAGCGTCCAGTATCGAAACGGGAAGCTGGCCCGACAGTATGGCATCAAGTCCCCGCACGACACGACAGTCTTTAGCACTGTGGTGGCGAGCTTTCTGATGTGTCGACTCTCACACGGCTAGCCAAAGCTCGCCGCTAATTTGGGACCCCGGCAGCTTGAAAGCAGCATCATGCAGCACGCACCAGTACCCTAGCTCAGGCATCGTTTCCGCGGCTTGGCCTCTACACCCAGTTGCGACTTGGGTAGTATTAATCAGAGGAGCATGCTGGCTCTACTCTCCTCGACGGACTGAAAGAGGAGAAGATGCCTGTAGATGCCTGCAGTTGTACGTAACGAGCAGCGGAAACAGGCCAACTGCAGACCCTTCCACGCTCAAGGGCGACAAGGTCGGTCGGATGCTCTCTAAGCATCCATTGCCACGAGCCGTATGCAGCAGATTCACAGTGCGATCGCTTACTTATCTGCTGGTGGTCACAGCTCTATTTCCGTTTCCGCGGCCTTTTGTTTGCCGATGCTAAGGAAGCAGAAGAAGAATAAAGATGGGCACGGGTATGAGTGTGAGCCGTTAGCCGTTAGCTTGTACTTTGGCTCACCGACAAAGCAAGACCTTGAGAAGAGAGTCTCGTACTCCATATAGTAACGCAATTTCCAATTGTTCACACTTGCTTCCCAACCTGGGGTAGCATTGCCAATAACATGAGAATTTTGTGCGGAAATAGCACGCAATGTACTCCCTACTTCGTACTCCATATGCCAGCAGGGTATCGGGAACTGCTCCCCTTTGCATTTCCGACTCTAGCCAAGCGAGGGGGTTGTTTTGGTGTATACGTGATTAGGGGAGATTCTGCAGGTCGCAAATAACAGGTCTACACTCAACAAGATGTGACGCAACGTCCTGCAGTCTTGGAGACTGGTGTACCAACGAGACAGCGTGGCATGCGCATTGTGTCTCATTCTTATGCTAAGCGACTGACACCACTGGAAAGCAAGTACATACCCCGTACACGGCAAACGTCGCGCGGGCCTCGTGTCCCAGCTAGACAAGGCTCTTAGTGTTAGAACGAGAAGAATGGTATCAATGTCGCTATATCGTAGAAGCGCTGCTGGCTAGTATTTAATATGCATATTCGGCATGCAGGTATCTCTCCGCTTCGGGTCCAGCTACGGATTGTTATTCCTCATAGCTTGTTGGATACAAATACTATCAGATGGATAGTGGCCCATTCTTCCGAGTAACAACTCGGAGAATGAAGCCGTGCGATCCGATCACGCAGAAATACATAATTACAAGGCTATTTACATGTGATAACATGAAAATCTCGGGCGAGCTTTGTGTAACGCTCGTTGCTGATGCTTGCCCCCTAACTGAACTCCGAACAGCTGGGTCCGAATAACGCCAGTGCGACAAAATCGCCAGGCTTCCAAATCTTACCCGCAGGCCGTCAGCCAGATCTAAGCTTCTATAAAAGTCTCACCAGCCAGACCCGACTACTAGTGCTAGTATCCGATCGCTCTCGCACTGGGCCGGCAATCAAACCGACTTTTCGTCGCTGTGGGCCACCGGAAGAGAAAACTTGTGTTGGTTGGGACAGCGCGTCCTGCATCATACCCTGGGCCTGGCACCGAGTGCCGTTGACGGGGGCGGTTGATGATGATGGCACCACACCGTCGCCACTAATACTCCCGGGACAGAGCTACATATTAGCCTAAGTTGCAACGAGACACAATGCGAGTCGGTCTGCTTTTGGGCAGAACATCGTATGATGCACAGCACTGGAACATGTTCGGGCTAGTAAAGGAGATGACGTTGGAGGCGAGCACATCCCTACCTACATTACTGCAGTGCGACATGCTTGACCCGACTAATTCTGCCACCTCTAGTTGACAAGCCCTTCGGAATAGTAGTAATAGTAAATCATAGCTCAATGCACTAACTGAAACTTCTCTCCCTTACTCCGCGCAACAAGAAAACGTTCTCGTCACTAGGCCTTGCTTGGGCTAATCAGCTTCAGCTGCCAAGCAGACCCATGCAGCTGTGACAGCTTACATGCCGCCAAATCTAGAACTAATGACTGACAGCAGAAGCGACGGAACACAGTATGCCCTCTCTGGCATAGGGCCACTCGGCAGGAGATTCTGTTCCTATTCTATAGGTGCTGTCAGTGAACCTCCCTGCAGACAATGTGGAGGAGATGCGACAATGTCGGGGAGACGGGAGAAGCACCTGACGGTGGCCTCCCTGCTGCTTGTGTTTTCTTACCCTACACTTTTTTGCCTTGATTCTGGAAATACTGCCTAACAGGCCTCTTTTTTAAGACGTGCCCTTTAATGAATTGGCAGATGTATTGTTCTATGGTGTGGAAAGGTGCTTATAAGGAAGTTTAATCTTAATTCAAAATGTAGACGAGGCCGGCCTCACAAATAACTGTGCTAGGCTGCAAATTGATACCCCCCCTTAATAGCCCAGTATGTAGACACTTGGTCTAGGTAAGTAGTAAGTTGGGATTGGTCAGACGCAAATATGTCATATATATATTAATTTGTAACTGCTTATATATATATATATATATATAGTTGCATATATTGGGGAAAGATTAATTCGCTCTAGTGGGAACTGAGATCAAGTTAATATGGTGTCAAATCGTATTGCGGAAGGGAGTCTTCGAAAACTATTATGCATAGATTCTCAAAACCACTTGCCCAGTGTGAGAAAGGGATAGAGTAGAGGAAATATCGGCAAAATGATCCAAAAGTGAAATTTATAGGTGGTATGTAAAGGGAATGAAAGGATGGAAATGAAGCGGCATATTTAGCAACCTCTTGCATAATAATTCGTGGTTAATATTGGGCAAAATTTGGAATCACACAGTCTTAATGAAATGAGCAGGATAGTACTTACCGTGCCACGGTTTGGCTGAAAGAAAGCTTTGTATTCTACTGGTCTTGTAGGAATATTGGTCACCACGAAGAATTGGGTATGGGTGGATATAATAGGACAGTAGGAGGTGTGAGTATAGCCAGGGAATGAATAGAGGCACACAAGTGTCTTGGTTGAGCTAAGCAGTAATATATATTATCACTTGTCTTCTTGGAGGCTCTCCATAGGAATCGTGCTCATGTATGGGCTGATTATCTGGCGACGAATTAAGCATGATGTTGATGATGCATCTAATACATGTGACGGATGCATGTAAAGATTCGATATAGCTCCTTTTTATATCCGGTGCATTCTACAAGGTTCTTTTGGAGATTTCGCCAAAGTACTGCGAGTATAATGAGACATGCATCAATAAATGTTCTACATATCTTCAATTTGGTATTTATCGCTTATAATTCAGGCTGCAATTCGCAATTGTAATTTGCGTCAACACATCGCTCTAACCTAATACGCACTGGATGGTCCTTGCCTCGGTAAACCAGTATCCATTCCATTTGCCAGAGACGCCGTCGTTCCAAGTTGACAAGTCAGCAACACCGGGAGGCCAGATACCGCCAGAGTTGAGGTTGCCAGAGCTGGCGAAGCAGTTGCCAGGCTCAACAAACATGGAGCAAACCCACCCTATGAGTTACAATTGCTTAGAATTCAAGAGTTCAAACATGTACATTCGATAGAATGATTTGGTACTCACCAGAATCGGGACCAATTGATCCTAGAGTCTGCCACGGAATTGTCCAACAGCCGCCATTAGTCATCGGAACGTCCTGACATAGGTTTGTTGGTGACCAGTTGCTATAATTTCCCCAGTGTTTAGAACATTATAAGAAACCGTGCCGAGTTAGAGAAAGCTTACGGTCCGGGGCAGACATAAACACCGCCAGATGCACGCTCAGTCACATTGACGGGGTTGGCGAGTCCGAGACTCAGCAAAGAGCTCGCGATGATTGTGGTGGCAAACGACTTCATTTTGATCCAAAAGCTCGTTGTCTACTTTAGAAGAGATGTCTGAGAGGAATGTTTATTCGAGTAATGTTCGGTGCAGATCTCTTTCCTTTTATAATAAAATACACCGCTCTTCTTGTTGCTCTTGGTAAGATATTGGGCAGAACTGAGGAGGGTGATTGCTATACAGAGTACTCCATATTCTTGCAAAGCACTAACGGGCCGTATTTCAGAAGCGCGCGTTCTAGCAAGACTTTAGCCTTGCTTGTAACGTCTTTTGGCTAGCATCTCATGACTTGTGTGAGTGATCAACGCCCCGCGTATCTCCATTGATGATTGAGGACGAGATCAACTGCTACCGTTAACAGAATGCCGATGTGCCGAGTAAGCTGACAGAATTCCACTTTGGTGAAAACTCAATGTGGATTCGCGGATAGTTGTTTATGAACTGCCTTGGCAAATGAAGTGATAAAATGCCGATGGGCAGGTATTATACTACAACCTCATGCGGTGAACAGGGGGGTTCCTCTGCTTTTGGATAGCTACAGACGAACATGTTAGGCATGAAGAGTTCTATTCAGATGATGATTATATTATAAATGGCCGAACTAGACTGAAAATAGAAGTCGCTTCGGCTTATGCCTTCTCTTAGACGGCGTTTGGAAAACTTCGCTGTTAAGCGATAAAAGCCGAGGCAGCTGGATGCGTTCATGGAATCAGAGCTGGACTGGATGCGTTCCATTGGGTCGGATGGGAATAAATTCATCGTAGGTATTCACCGAACAGCGATTCTAACTACGAGTGTGAGTCCTTATGTTGATAAGGTTCAGTTTTGGTATTCCGTACGTTGCGTGAGCTCGGGATGTTTACTTGGATGTATCGGCTGCAGATACCCACTTTCACTGTTACCCCGACATCCAAACTCCACCAGTAATGGAAACAGCTTATTATAATATAATCCCAGGGCTTGAACATCTTCACGAGCCGGATTTTCTTTTCTTTTCCCCTTAAAAATCCAGATGCGAGCTTTCTTCCCTGCGACATATTGCGACGGCTTTGGCTCAGTGTACTGCTAAGAAGACATTTCGCAGCTTTACTCCCAATCATGTATCATTAAAACATATCTCCTCGTAGGATTTTTGTGCGAAAATTCAAATTGAATTATAGTTGGGCTATGAAATTTGCGCATTCAGTCCAGCGGTGCAAAAGGCATATGCAGTATGCTGACATGGCAATTTCTGTATTCGGGTCACGAACCGACGAGGACATGATGGTGGCGTGGCTAGGTTTTAGGCTAGCTAATATTCTGGAAAAGAGATTACTGCGCTTTCTTCTTTAATGGGTGGAAAAACACAAAAGATCGTGAACGGACGAATAGGCGAATGGCCAGCCTTATGAACAGTGTGGAAGCGGGGGCTGAAGGCAATAAATCTTCCGTGGTCAGACTGCATGAAATAGACAAGCGCTAACTACTAATAGGCGGAATTTGCAACCTATTCCATATACAGATGGTTAAGTAGTGACAATGGCTGATTCCGTACAAGCATAGTATTGATGCATCATGTTTATTAATCCTCGTCAAAAGCAGAGAGGCGACAGCCCACCTTGATTGTTTATTATTATTAATCTTCCCGAGAATGATGGGCCTGCCTGCGGAAGCGGTCCTATCAGCTTCAGTGAGCTATGGAAACAGATTGCAATGAGTTAATCCTATAGCTATGGCTCGCTGAATCTGTTTGGTGTTTACAAGAGTAGAAGTCCGTATATAGCCCTCCAGAAACTTGTTCGGTAGCTTTATAAGCTTTGCGCTGCGTCATTAGTATCGAGTACATTATTACAACTTCAAACTCAAACTTCGAGGAGATATTGTCAAGTGATTGTTGAAGAGGATTCAACAAGTATGGCACATGTTGTCTACCTGGCGCCCTACTAATGACGTCCAGCAGATGAGCTTTCGGGGAGAAGCGGATCTTTGGACGCTATTTGCTTGGCATGCATATAAGCCGAAGCTTTTGTCATCTCATCTCTTCATTCTCTATTGTTCTCCATATTACGCCGACTTACAAAACTGACATGCCCCCCATTCAGTTTTATTGGCAACTTTTCTACTCTCTTTTTTATGTGTTGACCTGTCTATAACCTAGATATCATCGACTACGGTCTTTTCGATATTACCAATTCATACGAGAAGAAGAATTATACTGAACCCGCCATAACAGCGGCTTGGGAAAGGGAAAGTCATGAGCAGCCGGAACCGAGAAGAATAGTCGACCATTGGTCAATCTTTCTTTTTCTTAGGAATTGAAGCAAACACGTAACCGCGACAGGACGGCCACATGGCTCGACATCCTATACATCTTGCTCCGGATGTTTGATAGCCGGATACCTATCAAGGTCATGGTGGTGCCAATTATGCTTAATGCCAACCGTCAATCTTTTGAGTTTGTTGGGTACATGTAGTCACCTCTCCTAGGCCGTGAAATTGATAGGAACCATGTAATAGTAAGATCCCCGAGCGGTGGTTGATTAAAATTCGGGCCCATCTCTGGCTATGTAAACGGTCTTACCGTATGATCCATGTTGGTTGGAAGATGAATTACAAAAAGATGGAGTGCAGGCTGCCAAGCCGTAACATATAGGGTGCATCTGCTAAAACAAGCCACTGACGCACTAAGTCCAGCATACATGCAGCGGCAATATTGTCACTTCGGCTTATCGCCGGGAAAGCGTGCAAGTACCGAGCGCTGGCGACAGTATGACTGTGACATCGCGCGCTGCGGAAAATATTAGTTTTAATTTCACCACCTCTCACCAACTGCATCGTCTTCCGAGTCTCTACGCCATAACTTCGCAACAATCAGCCGCATCCAACGCCTCTCCCGCCTGCTATAAATCCGGCGTGCGCTAGACTGTGCAAAGATTCACTGCACGGTCACAACATCCCTACCTTCTCGATCTCTTCTCTCAGCTATATGACCCAAGAGCCTATCAAGACTCCAAAGCAGCTCCTGAGCAACAACAATCTCGATTCTCCCCACCTCTCCCAGCATGGCTCTCTTCTCCGCGATGCGAGTGGCCTCCATCGAGACCTCTCAGGCGGCTTCAGCCACTCTCGCCTCGGTCCGGATGATCAGCGTCAGCCCCTCCCAGACGAGAGTGGCGCCGGCGTGAATGCCGACCAGCTGGACAAGAAGCTGCGACGATTGACTCTTGATGAGGCTCACGATGATCGCCCCTCTGTGCCTGGACAGCGAATCTCCGAATATGAGAAAGCTCTGGCCTCCCAGACTGCGAAGCAAGAGCTTGGATTCCAGGTCGTAAAGCGCTCAGAGCCCCGCTCTGATGGGATACGCCTCGACAATTTCCCTAACGGTATGTTAGCTGCGCATACCAAATAGTAATGCTATATACTAATATGCACGGACAGAGATTCTAACGCATATATTTTCGCATTTGCCGCCTGATTGCCACTCTTCGGTGGCGCTCGTATCGAAACGATTCTGGGCGCTGGTCACCACACATCATGCTTGGCGTATGGCATTTATGCGCTACTTTCCAGGACACACCATCCTAGACAGCCATGCCAAAACCGATACTATAAAGTCTGGCACTGCACCATCCTCCGATGTTTTGCGTTTCGAGACGCGATACTTCCCTCGGCTCACCTCGCTGGCTACTTGGAGAAGCGAGTACCTTTTGAGAACTCGTCACCTGAGAAGCTTGGCTCGTGGAAAGCCAGGGACTCCATCAGGAGGAAGTTTGTCTGGCCGAGTTGGTCGCGCTGGGAAAAAGAATAGCGCGGTCTTGACTTACAACTCGAAGCTGCCTTGGCAAGTGACCAACATTCATGCCGTCTTCTTAAACGGGAAGAAGCCACCCCGTGTCGTTCAAGGAGCCGGAGATCTCGGTGCAGCGTCCGTTAGCGACCCTACAACTGGGAAGATTGAAAAATGGGGCCTCGAAGATCTGTTTACGATGCCACAGCTGGACGAGGTTGCTCCAAATTTGTTGCCGTATGGTCTGGGAGACGGACCAGCAGGCGTCCCCAACGTCATGGATGTGAGCTATACCTATGGCGTGGTAGCTGGAGAGGGATTCCCGGGTGGCCGGCCGTTCTTCCGAGGGATCAATGTACCGCGTGGGCGCTACATCGGTGCAGAGATCAGTGCCGTAGACGCCCATCCGGACATACCCAAGATTCCCGAAATGTCTGATGCGATTTGCAGCGTATGGATTGCTAAATCATCGACTGTCACAGCAACAACGCAATCGATGTGTGGTATTCTTACGGGCTCCGCGCTTGGCGTGGTCACTGCTTACTCACTTGGCTGGGATACTACGGGTCCGAGATATGCCAACGGCGATGTCACAGCACGGTGGATCATTAGTCCAGGAGTTCCCATCATCTCCCTGAAGGTTGACGACAGCTTCAACCAAAAGCGCAAGTCTACTTCCAGAGTCTGGGCGGTAGCCTTAAATGCATTGGGCGAAGTTTATTATCTATGTGATGTCCCTGTTGGAAAACCCGTCCGTGCCAGTGGAGAAGATATGACGAGGAATGCCTGGTACACTGGTCGTACAGTATACTGGCACCTTCTGGAGGCAACTCGCAGAGTTGCTCGGGAGGATGAGCTGGACAAGAATGCGACTCGTGGAGCCTATTCGCCTCGATCGCCCTCAAATGACATGCACCTCAGCAAAGAGCAGCTAGTGGCAGAAGCCCGAGAGATTGAAAAATTTATGAGATACAAGCCCTCTCACTTTCGCAAAGTTTGCGACGGCTGGGATATGCAGCGAAAGCTTGAAGTGGATTTTGCTAGCGATGATGGCAAAGGTGCCGGAGAGAATATCTTTGTGCTCAACTGTGGCCTGGCTGAAAATCGCCCTGCCAGCATTCAACGCTATTCGCGGTCCTTGATACCTGTACAAAAACCTGCTAGCGAATCCACGACTCCCGTGGCGCCAATTTCTACATCGCTATTTGGTAGCATTGGCGGGTTTGATCATCGGATTTCCCCAGTTTCGGAGTCACAAACACCGCTGTCTCCGCCCCCTACTCCAAAGTCACCGCCAATGCCCTCGACCGTTATCCACGACTGGTCCGAGCAGGGGCTGGATCTCAGGGGCTACAGCCACGATATTGTAACTTCAGTCGCTTTAGACAACTCTCTTCCATCGCTTTTCACTCTAGGGGAAGATCCCTTGCATACCGCAAATGAAGCTTCATCTACGACGAGTCCTTGGGCCGATCACGGTTCAAGGGAGATTCCAGGACGCAGAACTCGCTTCATTGTTATGGGAACTAACAGCGGCGCCGTTCTTGTCTGGAATGCCCGAGATGACGACAAAACACGTGAAATACAGCCCCTACGAATCCTCCAAACCGAATCCCCAGAGGTGTCTGCCGTTGCGGCCTCTGGACTGTACTTGGTTCATGGCGGTAGCGATGGCCTTGTCCAAGCCTGGGATCCCTTAGCATCTACAGTGGAACCTATTAGAACAATCAATGCTAGGTCAAATAGCCGGGTTCCTCGTCAAATGCTGGCCATGAATCCAGCACTGCGAGAGAATACATACTCTGCTGTGGGGGCAATATTCCTCGATCCAGATCCTACAACTCTTCAAGGTGTAGTCTCTTTTGGAGCTTTCTTGCGATATTGGTCATATGGATCACAAGGCCACGCTGCAGGACGCAAGCGTCGCGTTCGACATGCTGATATGGATAATCGCTTAGCTAGCCGCCGGCAAGGTGCTGCGGTAACGGACTATATCGCATCTGAGGAAGCTGAAATGCATCGAGAGGATGAACAGCAAGCTCGTGAATACAGCCGTCGACTCAAGAGATTCGGCGCCCTGGGTGACTTGACCGAGGAAGAAGCGATCCTTTATGCGCAAATGGTTTCCGAAGAAGCATTTCACGTTGAAGAGCAACGGAGATCTAGTGATTCGGCAGCTGATGCCAGCCTAGACACTGCTTCTTCCTTTAGTGAGAATACCGTGGAGACTGTGACTCCAGACCCCAGCATCATCGGTCCGTCTGCTTCAGAACCCAACGGTGTTGCTGAGAGCGAATATGAGCAGCAAATTCAACAAGCCATAAGATTATCCCTCATGGAAAGCGTCGGCAATGAAGGCGGACAGTCCCCTACAGAACCATCGCGAGGGAACAGCTCTGGTGACTTTGATTTCCCCGTCAACATCAAATATAAGCCTGAGAGCAGCAAGAAGGGAAAGCAATCGGAATCTGGCTCGCCCTCTTCGAGCCACACGCCCGTTGGCGGACCTTCTTGGCAAACCACAACTGAAGATGAAGATTTAGCTATAGCTTTAAGTTTAAGCATGCAAGATCAAGGAGGCTACTCACCGCCGCCATCATCTGATACAGATGTGGGGCTCGATGTCCAGCATGAAGAGTATCCATCTTTGCCTGGCGATGGAGTTGGAAAAGGAAAAGGCAAAAGTGTCCAGAGGTGGTAGTGGAAGGGTGGAAGAGAGAAAGCAGTCTCAAGGTGGAGAGTGGCTGAAGACATTTACATTCTAGTACATGGACAAGTGCTGACGTGCCTGCCATGCTTTATCTTTTGAGCAATATTCAAGTTAGACATTCGAAACTATTTTAGTTGCTGCGTGCGAGTTTCGATAAATACAGTTTTGTTTACCAGAATGATGGTACATTTCGTGAGATGTCAAATCTTGAAACTTGGGCGTTTCCTTTCCTGAACTCTTGTTGACTTTTCAGGAATGCAACTTTATAACAGTTGCCGAGACTAAAATTTGACGTCCAATTGCAATATCGTACAGGTAAAATTTAATATATATGCTTTATCGTCGTTGAGATAGTGTACCAATGAGGGGGTTACTAACAACTACTAACTCCGTATTTCTAGGAGCCAAGATAGATCTTGACCTTTGCCAAAATGCCATATTTCTCTCATAGCAAAGCGACCTCTTTATAAGGCGTCGAGCCATTCCTTCTATAACCCAATCGCTTTTGCCTCTAAAATTTTCATAACATTTTCCAGTTCTCTGGGGTTCAGATGGTTACCCAGACACCTATTGCAAAACAAACGCACAAGACACTGAAGTTTTGACGTATTGAAAGCGCACCGCTTTCATCGTCTCCTCTTTGACCTCCCGTCTCAGCAGGGAAATCCGGCATGGAAGGCGACAAAGTGGCAGTGACAGAGCTCCCCGGGTATGTCAGCGTCTGAGACGACAAGATCAGGCCATTGGGGCCTATGGTGATAGTTTGATTGTCAATGACCGTCGTTTCTACATTGTTCAGGTCACCGTCTTGGTTAATGGAGTAAGTTGCCCCGTTAACTACTACAAGGGATGGCAAAAGCTTTCCCACCGTGATTCCACCGACAATCTCATACTCGGTGTTGGTAGAGTTTGCTGAGGGCCCTCCTAGAGTTATACCGTGAAATGATACACCTCTCGGACCGATTGATATAGTTTCGCCGTTGAGGGTTATTTCTTTTGGGGAGATCTTCGCGCCATATGTGATGGTTGTGGAGTGTAGAATAACAATGGAACTACCTATAGCTGTAATCATCTCTCCTCCCGTAACAATCTCATGAGTTGGTCGAGGCGAGGGGTCCTGGAAGACAAGAGTTTCGCGACCAACAGCAACAGTCCCTGTCCCAAGAACAACCTTTTGACCATTAATAGTTGTTGTAACCTTTTGCGGTGAGATGCTCAGTGTATTGCCGTCAACAACAGCCTTTGTTCCTACGATTATTACTGGAACTCCACCCAAGACTCCAGATGTAACTGCTGGGGGGGAAGTAGACACTTCTTGAGGTGCAGGCTTTGTGATTGTTGAACCCAAACCAACAACTGCAGTTGGGAAAATTGTGAATACATCAGTTCCGACTGTGATGGTGGTTGTCTGGCTCGGTTTCAGGCCAGATACTGTCTTTTCGTTGATGATGACTTGGTCTCCTCCCGCGGTGACTTGAAAAGTAGGAGCTGGAGGCTTCTTTACGCTTTCAAGAAGAGGGGAGATGGGTATATCAGTTGGCGTATTATCTATAACATCCCTGGTTCTATGAACCCCATCCCCAATACCACCGGTGATCCATGTTGGACTGAAATCAGGAGTGGGTTCAGGTGAAAAAACCACTGATGGGTTTTTATCGGTTGTGATAAAGGTAATTATTCGTCGAGTAACCGAGAGAAACGGTCTCATCGTGATAATTATCCCACCTTTATTATTCCCAGCAGCATCAGGTGTTTGTGTAATAATCTCCGGAAGGTCAAATGAAAATGTAATGGATGGAATAGGAGCAGCGAATGCCGGCACATTAAAGTCAATTGTCGGTGAAGCCGTAGACAGAGGTGCGGCCGTCTCTGCTGCAGTCGAGTTGGATACGTCAGTTGTACTGTAAAATGTAATTAGAGCTTCACCTGACGGAGAGCAGTAATTCGACGTTGTGATTGGCGAATACGGAGGAGTATAGTCAGTGCTGTTGCCATAGAAGGTGGTGGTTGAAGTATAAACAATTGAATATTCGGTAACGGCTCTGTCACTAGGTAATGGAGTACACGGCTTTATTGAAGTCGTATTTATTAGAGAGGAAGTATTGGTGGGAAAAGGATAAATTTTGCTGCCTGTCGTTGAAACAGCTGAGGAACATGATGAAGCATCAATACTTCCACAAGCGGTAGTGAAAAGAGATCTGCTTGATGAGTTTGTAATAGAACTGGGTATTAGTGTCGATATTTGACTTGGCTCTCCTGTCTTATATGTACTCTCGGTCGCTGGTGGTAAAGTGGTTCTCTTGAGATCGTCGACTTCAGCGCTTGTTATGGGCGCAGTAGACAGTGAAGAGGATATTGACGGAGACACTGAATATGAAAACGACCCCTCTGTGGTATTATATTTCGTCGTAGGCGTAGTTACTGTCTCAGATACAGAAGTCTTGCCGTACATCGTAGCAAAGGCTGTCGATTCTGAGAGTGTAGCCTTGACGGCGGCATTACCTGTCGACAAAACGCCATCTTGAATATTTTTCAAGGTACTATTAGATTGAAACAGACGTCGCTGGTAGCGATGCGGCAGAAGCTCTGCATCGATATGTGAATATTAATGTCCCTGTGGCAGCAAATTAAAATGTTTAACATACCTACTCGCCTAGCTGCTATAGCAGCCTCTACGATAATTGCTGTATAAAAAAACAGCGCAACGTTTGTTGCTTTCATTGTACTCCTGAAGACTGTGAGAATAATTCAAGCCAATATATGCCTTGATTGAAGCTTATGGATACAGAGCAGGACAATTCGTTACCTTCGCCATCGGGCTATAGTGGCACAAAGATTTATTGAGGTAACATATAGAGTGTGTCTGGATTTGAAGATTTCACTGAAAGCAGATGACAAGTTAAAGTCACTAATCAGCTGCGGGATCGGGCTGCCTCCTACGGTGGCGAAGTAGAATATTCGCGAACAGGCTCAGCTTGCTCATAGAAGGCTCGGTCTAGAGTATATATGAAGTACACCAACAGCACAGCATCTGGCACTGCCGCAATCGACTGCAGGCGAATGCAGGAATGAGATGAATACGAATAGTAGCTGGCCCTCACACCAACAGTACTCCATGTATGCTCTGGCAGCGGCTAGCCTGGTGCCAGGACCAACACACCACTTTGAGCTTAGAAAAGGGAGACGAAGAAGCGTCGAGTAACTCCAGCCGCTGTCGTGAGACATGGAACAATCTAACCAATATTCCTGACTGTAGCCACGCTACACAGGCCTCCAGATGCCGCAATTTGACTGTTCATTCTGATACTTCGTACAGAGAGAGTTATGATGTGCCATAGGTTTGGCATGTTTTAGCTGCACGCGCGGCCAGATGCAGAGACATGATGTTCCGTTAAACAGGCCAGGCCAAACTTCACCAATAGACTGAACCAATTCAACGGCCTACACTCAGCCTTCCGACATTAACGGGGACACAACGCTAAAGGCGCTCTGTGCGGAGAGTTTGGGATGGAAGACCATGCAGCCAACCAGACCACGGTGCGCCTTGGGTGTTGGAATAGGGGGCTTGGGGCCAATAATAATTAAAAAGGGAGATCAAGGTCTTATTATCTCATTTGAACCCCCAGTGCTCTCTCCATCATGAAAATTTCCTGCAGGATACTGTGCGACGCATGACAAGGTCACAGCTGCGTATACTTCGCAGACGCTCCAACATATGTAGTATTCCCAGCCGCTTTGAAGCCTCCGATGCAGGGCGGATGTAAGGGCAAATAATGCCCTCTCATTTCAAGCTCTGCGGCTCGCTTCCCGTGGGCTCCTGTGAGCCTAAAAACCATAATCTTTTTTTTTCTGGGCGAAATTAATACACGGTTCTTAGCGACTTCCTACTCTCGGCTGTAAGTATGAGTAGCACCTCAGCCATCGCCAACTCCAAGTTCAGATGATCTTGTTCTCCCTTGCTAGCAACCTCTCTTAGCGTCCAATAACACATATTGCGTGGGTGATCCGTTCAAATAGCGGATGAATAAGAGAAATTATTGCGAGCTATTTAGTCGATGGAAAAAGGCCGACGTTTCTTTTTGTCCGTATTCTGAGACACCGCTCCCTTGGTTCAGCTGGTCCCGACTGCAACGGTAATGCCGAATTTTGATCAGACGGCCTGTAATCCGCACATCCCTTGCATTTCTAGCGACTGTTGCTAGCAATTATGCGGAGCACTGCGGAGAGCTTGGCAGCTAGAGGCATACCATTGATAGGCTATGTTCCTGGCGTTGCTCCAAGGGTGGTGTCATGAGCCGTTTATCGTGCCTTTCCCGCTGTTGGCAGTTCATCATTCTTGTGAGGCGAGCGGCTCGGTTTCTCAGCTCCCAGCGCTGCGAATTCGACGGCTAGTAATCAACGTCTCTCGTCGCTTTACGGTGTAGTCTTCTTAGTACTAATAGCGGTTAGATTTGGTCGTAATAAGACGCAATATTGTCTGTGAATATTCTCTAACACATACAAAGTACCGTTAGGAGAGCACAGGCATCGGAGACTTGTGATTGGGTTTATTTCCTCGACTATCTCTGTTCAGTAATCCAGGGTAGCAAATGGTGTAAATTGTACACCTAAGCAGTAATTGTCTGTGTGGTTAGCGTTGGAAGGGAGAGGTTTTTATGTTTTGGTTTGGTGATCTTCTCGTCATAGGTAGTCTTTTGTTTATCTGTAATGAGGAAGGGGCCTGCGCGGTAACGTCTTTGTTGTAGCGGGTACAGCGGCTCTCGCCATACCAAGGCAGCAAACTTGCAGCATTCCTAGGTAATGTATACTTCAACCACCTGGGTCGGCTGTTAAATCGGGGTGCTAAAAAGTAAATCCGTCGTTGACTACATGTACCTTAATTCTGGCCCCAATTATTGTCATCTCACCATTACTCGAACTATTACTCTGGCCAAACCGGTGCTGGAAGGGTCTGGACATTCTCAGCTTGTCGAAAGCCTCCCTGGCAAGTTCCATGGGGTATGGAATTACTGGTACTGCTTCATCCATAAGCTAGTAGCACTACTGGCAAGTAGCCGTGCTAATATACTTCGTACTACTAGTGGTTCCTTGCACTATTGCGAAGCGAATATGGAGCCCACGGGCTGGCACTGGTGTGTGGCAGGGAGCCTAGCTCCGGCAGACGATCCCTGGTCAGCACCTTACTTGCACATTCTGTGCTGTTGGGGCAGCGTAAAAGTATTCGACGAAGAAGTTCCACAGACTGTGCGGCCAAGTGTTGGCGCGTGCCAGATTTTCAGCCCCCGATATGCTTGGCTACCTACGGGATGCAGAATACTCGCAAGGACCCAGGCAGTAGTACTGTCCATGATCAAATGGTCAGGCCAAAGCGTCGTGTTACGCAGTTTATAGACGAATGCTTCCTAGGAAGAGTGTGGGATGGTGGGGACCGCGGATGGCGCCCAGTCGCTAATCCCGGCTTCAGCCATCTGATCAGTGGGCCTCCATCTCCAGATGTTACTACGGAGTAGCAAGTGATGCTGATCAAAGTCCCTACCCCAGTCGCTCTTGTTATTTCTCACAGGCATACAGTACGGGCTACTCCATAGTTGGTGCCGTTTTACAGCTTTTCAGAAGAGTCGCAAGCTTCATACTCGGCCAGCTGCCTTGCGTTTGGGAGTCGCAGCCAGCAAGGAACATCGGCATTCCGACGACATAACGCGGCTGGCAATAAACTGTGCTCCGTATGCCGTACTACAACAACAAATGGTGCGCGCCGCGCCGCCACACCGAGTCCAGGGTCATCATCAGGTCAGGTATGTGGACCATGCGTATCAAGCTTAGCGTTGGTGCTGTCTTGTGAATGTCCGAAACATCAGGAAGCCAGAAAAGCAGAGGGAATTAGACTACTTTCCCTGCCTCGCCCGAAATGTTTGACTTACACGGCAATTGGGCCGAGGAATCCCAGGGCAATCTGGTCACCGGATATATCGCCAAACTTCTTTCATACTGTCTTCTTTACTTCTTGCCGCTGACAGAGATGAGTATTGTATTATGGTATCATCATCGAATTTGTCGAAATGACTTGACCGCGGTATGTACAGTACATGTCAAATGGGATATTCCATGTAATACTCTCCTTGGTGAGCTAGAGCGTTTCCTCCCTGCTTTAGCTTCTTAGACAGGAGGAGTGACCTTTGCTGACCCGAAACCATGAGTGACGAAATAGAGGCGGTCAAGCATAGGCCGTCTCGACCGATGCCATAGTAAAATCCTTTTCTCATAAGTTTGTAGACGAAATCTCATTGCTACTACACTGTACCGCTAGCTAATATATTGAGCTAGACACTTGGTGACGACTTGACCGAGGAACATATCGACGTACCTGTATCTAGGACGCGTGAAGCGTTCCAGGTGTAACCCCAACAAGGCATTAACAACTGAAACCATTCCCCATCTGGTCCCATTCTGGCGCCCAGGTATTACTACTAGCATTAGCGCTTCCGTGAGCTATCGGCGGCTTGATGGCTAGCGTTGTTAGGCTGATCGTAGCAGGCTTCACTATTAGACATCTGGGATAGAGCCCTGTCTGTCCCAAACCGACGTGGAATGCTTGGAGTGGCCCCTCTCGTCGGATCTGTGGCGAGTGTGCAGATGAGGAAACGTTCATCCCTTTCGGTAAATTTGTCAAGGGCGGAGCGACAAGGAATCTCCAGGCCCCATTTTCTGGGAGATCGACCTGTCATATGTGCGTGCTCAGTGCCGTTAGCAACAGCTTCCAGTGCCTGACACAAGGTACCCTGCCCGGCCAGCCATCCGAGGGCCCGTCAGAAAGTAGCCAAGGCCTTGCATTTCTATCCCTTGCTGTACCTAGTTCTTCTTCATACATACAGCGCAGCAGCGTTCTTTGGCAATCTCATGGTAACTAAGAACAAAGCGTTCTCGCTGCGTGAACCTGCCGGATCACGGGCTATAGCGCTCTTTGAACGCTGCGGATTCCGTCACAACACGCGATTATACCCCATAGATGCAGCACTGCGGCAATGATATAACGGAAGCTCAGAGGTTCTAATGATACCAAGCCTTGGGTCCCCAGCAGTACCACAATCTGGGAGTCCTCTTAGAGCGCGAAGTTTCGGCATTGCAGCACTGGCGTCGACGAAATGCGTCTTGGTGCTCTAGTAATTGCGGCAGCAGCTGGTATCGTCTACGCAAATGAACCAGCCCCGGTATCATTTGATGCTGGAGATTGGTATGCTATTATTCCTTGTTTCTTTCTGGCAACTTACGGATGTATCTAACCTTGACTTGGTAGGCTTGGGATTGACGGGAACTGGTCGACTATCAAAGTTTTGCTGGGGTCAAATTCAGATTTTGTCAATGTTCTCTTGAGCACATCCCTTTCCGAATTTTGGGCGATTGGACCTGGAGGGTGTTTAAAAAGTACATCACCATCTCAGCATGATCGAGGTCCGCCGCTTGCAAGACACCTCGGGGAGCCCGGCCGCCAACATCTTTCTCCTTCGTCGAGCCAGGGAGCTGAATTGGATTCTATAGAGGAGCCTCACTGTGCTACCTCTCGCGGTGGCATTTATACACCCTTTGCATCTAAACATTGGTCCTACATGGGAATTTGGCAACTCGGTTTGGATTATCTGGGATACGGTGGAAACGGTCAATATGGGCTCGACACAGTCAACGCATACAGCACCATTACTGACATTGGTTTTGGAATGTCCAATGTTCTTATGTCTGCTATTAACACAACAGACTATTACATAGGTCTATTTGGGCTAGGAATCACTCAAGGCAGCTTTGGTCATGAGGTAGCTCAGTCGCCTTTGACACAGGCCGTTCGCACCTTTGGATGGATCCCCAGCTATAGCTACGGCTATACTGCTGGAGCGTCCTATCGTATGTAATAAACTGCCTGCAGTTACGTACAAGTGCTAATACGAGAAAACAGGGAATATTCCGGTTTCCATTACTTTGGGCGGCTCTGACACAGCTAGATATGTCTCGCACGATATTGACTTTACATTAACTCCGCAGGATAATATGCCTCGCGCCTTAGTTCGAGGCATCGAAGCCTCCGCGAATAATGGCACCGAAAAGCCGAAGAAATGGGACTCACAGACCTCCAACCTTTCAGGCTGGGACAATTCTTTCACAGCCTTGATTGATAGTACTACTCCCTATCTGTGGCTGCCGAATGCCGTGTGTGATCAGTTTGCAGATGCTTTCGACTTGACTTATAACAGCACCTTTGATTTGTATACTCTCACGAATGAGCAGTATAATGCCTACGGCTCGTCCGACTCGTTTACATTTACGTTTAGCCTTTCGAGCTTTGACAACCATGATAACTTTGGGTCTCCCTTGAATGTGCCGGGGCTGGTTAATATCACCGTGCCAATACAAGCATTCGTTGGCCTATTACAATATCCATTTAAGCACCAGTCTATTAAATACGGTGACCCAGCTGTCCCATACTTTGCGTTGCGGAGGTCTCAAAATGATTCTTCAATCATCATCGGCCGATCATTCCTACAGGAAGCATACTTGATAACGAAATATGACGAAGCTGTATTTTCGGTATACCAGGCCAGATTTCCTCAGCAGCCGGTAGCAGATGCGAATTTGATACCTATTAAGCAACCAAACAACAGTCCCTACCCAGGACCACCAACACAAGCTAGTACCAAGTTAAGCACAGCACAATTGGTTGGCATCGCTGTTGGGGCTATCTTGCTGTGCTTATTCTGCCTTGTGAGTGTGGGCTATATTTGCCGCCGAAGCCGAAGGAAATCGGAGACGAAAGGAGACGAACCAAGTGCCAAGGAGGCGAAAGACAACGCATCTACTATGGTTCCGGACACACCCAGGAAACGCAAATCTGCCATATTTGACTGGCTTTCAAAAAGAAATGGGCTGAGAAGTGATACGGCCAATATAAGCCCTACAGTTGCTACTTCAAAGTTCATGGAAGCGCCAGATTCGGAAATTTACGAACTCCCTGCTCCAATGGCCCCTGTGGAGCTTGATGCCAGCGATAGAGACGACGACGATATCTCAATAATCGGCAATATGACTTTGGGGACCGACACTACGCAGAGCCTCAGCGCATATGAAGTCGCACGAAGGAAGCTAGATAGAAAGCTTCAAGGACCTCTCCCTGAATATTTCCCCCCGTCGCTAAAAATCGTACTACCTCAAGAGAAGACAGCTTCATATATTGCCAGTCCAACCCATACAACTTCGAGCAAGGGGACGACCCCTGTCTCTCCAATTAGATCTGGATTTGGGACCGGATCGCTTCCAGGATCGCTTCCTTCTCCTATCTCCTCTGGGTCAGGGTACAACAGCCATATGGGTAGCACCCCCTATCCAACCACCGCATCTGCTGCAGGCCAATCTTCAGAAGAGCAATATAACGACGATATTATACAATCAGAGACCAATCAACCAAACACGCGATACTCAGATCATTTGGTCACATTGCATTCCAAAGAGGCTTTATCATCTATCGCTTGTCAGAAAACCCCAATTGACCCTACAAATATTATGTGCCTGGGAAGTCTTCCAGAAAATCTTCAGTCACTTAGACACAGCATCATGTTGGCGCATATTGTCAGCCAGGAAAATCGTGATAGTGACAGCGACTTCACGCCTCGGTTCAATGCTGACTGCCACCTTTCTGATCATAGTCTGGGAAGTAATTATACAGAAGAGGAAGATCGGATGATGCAGGAAATGTCACGCCAAGCCACCTTCTCCCTGGCCCGATCGCATAGAGACCCTTGCTCTACCGAACATACCCAGGAGGGGAGCGAAGAGCAGTATTCAAGCCACGAAATAACGGACGCTGAAGCTTCGCCAGCGGAGGAACGCATAGATGGAAATGATATCGTTCATATTCCTCAAATGGCAGAAAAACGATACAGCTGGGAAGACTAAAAGTTAATTATACGCCAATCTTTGACACTGATTAGCAAAATGAGCGCCAAGCTCTGGTACCTTCATTTTCCTCTCTTTTCCTTTTTCGTACTCCTTTTTCAAGCCTCTCATCCCTCTTTTTCTATGTGTTGTATCGCCACGATTGGAGTTTTCGGAAGCGTGGGTAAATGTATTTTAGGGTCATGGTGTTCTACGGATTCACACCATTGGATGTATTTACAAAAACTATTACGATAGGAGCTTAAAGGAGGATTTTATACCACTACTTATACTACTTCTCTCCTTTGTTTCCCACTTATAATCCCTATTTTATTTAGTACTACAGAGTTCTTATATACGTTAAGACTTCAAGAAAAGAATAAGAATAGTTATATATGTTATACATTAATACTGACTTTTTGGCAATATTAGTGTGACTCAAAGTCGAACGGTGATATCAACTGCGCAAGGGATTTAATGAAACAATTAAGTACATTCACAATAACTTTGAGCAATTTCGATACCGCGAAACACAAGGCAAGAAAAACCAGTATTTTCCCAATACACGTTGTAATATATGTCTATCCTTTATTTCATAACATTTCCACATAAATTGGCTACCAAATTTCTTGCCACCATGTTATTGCTTCCAACATCTCCTTCCTCGCCGCCTCGTCTCCGCTTTCGATAAAAGGATCAAAGACCGCACGCTTGCATGAATCGGCCATCCTGGAGGACCCTCCACAGACAGCAAAAATGGCCTTTTGGGGGATCAGCTTCTCTAGCCGTGGCGCCTCCTGGCGGACCAAATCCTGCACATAAATCTTCTCGCGCTGATCTCTCGAGAATGCCGTGAATACCAAAAGCTCGGTGCTCTTCTTCGCTGCTTCCTCTGATAGCGCACGCCATTCATTTTCGAAAAAGTAATCTGCCGCACGGTTACGGTTGCCGAAGAAGATGATCATGGGTGCTGGGCTAGGATGTGTGAGGCGTTCGTGGATGAGGCATCGTACGGGTGCGACGCCGGTGCCCGTGGCCATGGCTATCAGTGGCCTCTGGGAATTTGCCGTGCCATGGATGGCAGAGAGGACTGGTTTGTAGGAGACACGCAGGTTTGAGCCGGGAAGGAGGCTGGCGAGGTAGCGAGAGCAGAGACCTTCTCGAGGTTTGCGTAGGATGGTGCGGTACTTTACCATGGCGACTAGAAGCTCAACATTGGTTGTGTTGTTGTTTGAAGGACGGTTTGCTGATATGCCTCCGTTGGCGATGCTAAAGTCGCGGCCGCGGATTAAGGGGAAGACGTCGAGGAGGCGCTCGGCTGGGATTTTGACGGAGGTGAATTCGTCGAGGACTTCAATGATGCTGCGGCGAGATCGTGTGGCGTAGTCAAAGTACTCGTCTATGTACTCAGTCATGGTGAATTCAAGTAGCCGCTCACGGTGATATTCGTCAGTTGAAAAGTAGGACATGTTCTTTAGGAAAGAACGACGTGGGATGGCAGTTATGTCGATGTTGTTGAGGAGCAGATCGCGGAGCGTACAGCATGCTGGTGCATAGAGGTTGCGTGGGAGAGACTCGCAGGCGGTTAGGTTGAGTGGCTGGTCGGCGATGTTATTCCAGTCCATGAGGTCAATCAGCTTCTGGACGTCGTGCGGAAAGTTCTTTGGGTATAGTGTGAGGCAGTCTCCTGGGACACATTGAACTTTCCCACCTGATTGGTGAGCTGGGATGTCAAATGATGCGAGGCGGACATCTTGCCAGTGTTCTGTTGGAGTAAGCCTCTCATTCTTGGTCAATGTCGCTGTCCATCCGGCGGGTATGGGTAGAAGACCAGAGGGAGGCAAGTTTGGTGCCGTAAGCGTGCTGTCTGTATCGCTTAGTCTGAGAGGAGACAGATCGACAACCTGGACCTTTTCTGGTAGTTCTGCTAAAGCCGGGGCTAAAGACCAGCGAGCTGGTAACATGGTGTCGTCGGGAATTGGCTCTAAACCGGACGGAGGCGGATATTGCTCAAGGAGGTGCTTTCTTAGGTCGTCGGCCCATCTTACGAAACTGCCATCAATGCTATAAGAGTAGAGTATGAGTCTCTTGTGTGTGTATGTCATATGGGAAAACATATAAATCTTACCCATCTGGAAACTGCTCGTCTGCTTCACATATGTCGACGAATGTGGTAGCACCAAGCTGGTCCAGTCTGCGAATGAGCTTTCTCGCAGCCCAGTTGAATCTAAGGGAAAGTCAGAATCAATTCATCGTGCTAGATTAAAGAGGACATTTTCATACTTGAGATATGTGCTGTCGCCAAGACCAAAACAGGTATACTTTAGCCGACTCAGGCAATGCGGAGGCAACTTCTTTCGCAGGAGCTTCTTCCAAAAGAGAAGTGAGTTATGAGGCATGTCACCTTGGCCGGTTGTTGAGATGACAAATATCACGAGTTGGTGCCGCAGTAGGAGACTCTGTGATATGAGATTTTATTAGTCTTCAATGAGTCAGGTAGAGGATATATGAGAAGTGAGAATAGAGATGACATACGAGTTCCACGGCATCGAGCTCCTCGACATTGCTCTTGAAGTGCAGCCGCTGACACAGCCGACCGAGCTCTTCGGCTATATCCTGAGCATTGCCCGTCTCAGATCCGTACAGGACCAAGACGCTTCTCTCGTGGCCAGTCATTGTGACGGTGGATGGAGTGAATTGCGGCAAAACCCGCCAGACAGTTCCACGGATGTCGCTGCCTGCTATCGGTGCGTATGGCTTGGAGTTTGCATAATATTCAAGGGCGTTTGCCTTTCCTCTGTCTCGTATCTTACAGAGTCGCAAAGATATGTCACTTGTATCGCAGTTTTATGCTTGCATGGGGGTATCTCGGGGCTTAGTTGCAGCGATAAATGCTTGTCAACGCTTTTACAGCGCCAAGCAAAATAAGTTTCGGGCGTCCGATGCCGGGCTGCCGCGGCGCTTGGTGGGGCCCGTCCGATCTGATTATCGACGTCAGCGATTAAAGCTGCCTCTCCGGGCATCCAGCCACGTGCGGGCAGATGCATATGATAAACAAGAAGAAATTAAAATCAGCATCGCTTTTAAATAGGAGATGAAGAATAATAACTTGTAAAAAAATATCGACATGGTTTTGGAATCGGTTAATGCAGAAAAACTGCCAGCTTTGTGAGCATGTGAATGTGTTGTACCTAACTAGTACTTATAAGTCTATCTTCACTGCAAACTTTAACGTCTACGACTCCGTCGGTGTAACTCTTCTGTTTTTTTTTTTTTTTTTGCTTTCTTCTTCTTCGTTTTTCGTGCGCCATGCACAAAACAAGGCAGCGAAATGCTCGCCGCACACTCCATGTTTGCGTTATACGTGTCTCATGAGACTTTTTGTGACCAGCAACACTTTTTATCAGTGCTTTAGCTAGCCAAACGACAGAATCTGGGGAAGACTTGCTCGGTTCTTGTGGCTGGACTAGCAAACAGCTCGGGGCGCTGCTAATGGCTTAGGAGCCGATGAGGCGGTACCTGGAATTACGTACGAATACTACCGTGTGTGCAAGTAGCGGTCGGCAGGTTGAAGCGAGGATGATGGAAAAGAATTAATTAATCGCCGGATCACACCTAACAAGCAAATAAGGATTTAAGCGAGACAATCAACGGCGTTCATGCTGTCCAGGATTGTGTGTTTGGTCGTGGCCCGAGCCACGTTTCCCACCTTACAGTAGCTTGGTGTGGATCATTTATCGACCAGGGCGGCAACAAGAGTTGCTGGGATTGCTGCGACCCTTGGAAGATGGATGGATACCTGCACTATGTGTATACGTGCCAAGGTGAAAGGTGAAAGGGGGGCAGCAAGAAAGCAGCAACAACTTTGGAGTTCTGTCCATCTATGGTCCCTTATTGGCGGTGCATGTCGTGCTGCGATACTGTGCGGAGAGGAATTACTGGAGCACCTGAGACAAGTATGGGTAAGAATTTGGTGCAACTTAGTAATATGGACTCCTGAGCTGAGGGTGCAGCTGCCTGCAGGTTCGGGATCTCAGAGCGGGCAGTAGTAGTAGTACTCAGAATAAGCCGCCTCGTGAATTCGGTGTCGGAGTCATCCCCTTCTCCATAACATGCAATATTATTTATTAGTCCTATGCACTAGTTACAGGAAGGCTGCCTCCTGAAGTCGTACATATGGATGAGTAGGGATGAACAGACGGGTGGGAAATAGGGGGCTTCTGATGCAATGCGGCTGCCCTTGAAACAAGCTCCCTCACGATTTCAGGGACGCAGCAGGAACGGTTTGACGACTTGGCCCCTCAACTGCAGGTTCCCTCATAGTCACCGGCGGCAGGCACGGAGAGACTCGGCGCTTTTATCGCCAGGTACGAACCTTAGTCGATGCTGGGTAGATGCATTACATCAGATTTGGGCTCGCATGTCGTGTATTAGTACGTGCAGAGTACCACAGCAGTTGGGTATCCAGACGGTGTTACAGCGCAGTCAGGTATCATGCTTTAGGCCTTCGGGTACCGGGTGCTTTTGGCACGGTATCAGATGATAAACCAATGGGCTCCATTACTCCATAGCAGCAAAGAAAATCATCAAATCTTACTTGGAGAATAGGGGGCTTCCAGCCAGCCATTTTCGCCCTCAGCGCAGCAGACAGCTTCGATGTGTTCCAGAATATCCAAGTCGCATACCTGTACGCAATACACCTTGACCGCATCTGCTCCAGGGGCCGCGGGGTACTTGCATCGCCGGTACTCGCTGATAGCGCAACTGGGTATCCCAAAGCTGGGGGATACATGCCGCCACTCGCGCCTGCGCCGTCTGAACTTGCCGCGTGTCGCCTGCATCGCGCCCCTCCCCCTCTCTGCTGCATGTACCTGCCCGACACCGCGGTACCTGCGCCCTGAGCCCAGGTGCACCTGCGATGCTCGTACCTGCCCCCCTGCACGGCCCTTTGCAAGCACCGCCTTACGAAAAAATATTTCTAGTTATCGCCTCGCCGTCTCCCCTTTTCCATTCTCTTCTCTCCATCACACACCTTCAGTCAACCTGTGTTTCCGCGCAACGCACCGACGTCTGTCTCCTCTCAACTTGTTTCTAGGGCACCAAGCTACCCTGACCCAACTTCCTCCCTCATTGCACCAGAGTTCAAGTTCGACTCTTTTCATCCACCACACGTCATACGCCGACCAAGCATCCCCTCTCCATCCACCGACTCGTCACCATGTCTGCTACCAACGTGGAGAAAGGCTCCGAAGCCCCCGTTAATGACGCTGCAAACGCTCTGGGCAACCTCTCAATCAACAAGCCTGCCGATGACAAGGCTGCCGCCAACGAGGCCGCCTCGGCCAGTGCTGCTGAGGGTCGCCGCCTGTACATCGGCAACCTGGCATATGCGACAACTGAGGGAGAGTTGAAGGACTTCTTCAAAAGCTATCTTGTGTAAGTGGCCCATGGTCTAAACACGCTTCCGGGCACCTTTGTTTTTGCATTTTATCAGCTCGAAATCCATTTTTGAATGCTCTTCCCTTGAATCTGCCGAGGCTGCGTGGCCGATGACAAACATGGCCCGGCGTGAATGCTTTCGCAGCCTAACTTTGCGACGGTGTCCTGATTGGCGGTGAATGTCACTCCGCTCGGTGTTGCCCAGCTTTACATCACACGATG
This sequence comes from Trichoderma evansii, assembly GCF_050947405.1. Lineage (NCBI taxonomy): Eukaryota > Fungi > Ascomycota > Sordariomycetes > Hypocreales > Hypocreaceae > Trichoderma > Trichoderma evansii. The sequence goes on along the minus strand of NW_028145192.1, from coordinate 261,708 downwards.
AGCTTCATCAGCCCCGCTGCCCTCCGCAAAGCTGCAGCAAGAGCTCTGTGGCCCTATTATCTCTGCTGTCCAGTCTCTACCCCTCCATCGTTCCCTTGCTGTCCCGCCCACCGTGCTAAAGCATCTGCTAACGACACATCATTGCAGCGAGTCTGTCTCGATCCCCAAGAACCCCCGTACCGACCGTCCTGTCGGATACGCTTTCGTCGACCTTTCTACCCCCAACGAGGCTGATCGTGCCATTGCTGAGCTTTCCGGCAAGGAGATCCTCGAGCGAAAGGTTTCCGTTCAGCTGGCTCGCAAGCCCGAGCCTGCTGGTGAGAAGACTGAGGGTGCCAACGGAGAGGGCTCCGGCGCGGAGGGCTCTCGCCGCCGAGCCTCTGGTCGTGGCCGCGGACGTGGTCGCGGACGTGGTGGCCGTGGTGGCCGTGGCGGTCGTGCCACTGGCGTGAGTTTTCTCTCCTACCAGACGGTTGTCCTATAATGATGCTAATGTGATACCATAGGAGAACGATGAGAAGAAGGGAGATGACGCAGCTGAAGGTGAAGCCACCCAGGCTGAGCCTCTGAAGGACATCACCAACACAGCCTCAGAGGACAAGGACGACAAGAAGAAGAACCAGAACCGCCCTCAGCGTGAGCGCCGCGAGCGTGGCCCTCCTGCTGATGGCATCCCTTCCAAGACCAAGGTCATGGTGGCCAACCTGCCATACGACCTTACTGAGGAGAAGGTGAGTAGTCCATAGCCCACATTTATGAAGCTGCGTACTAAGTGATATGAGAAGCTTCTTGAGCTCTTCAAGGCCTACGAGCCTTCGTCAGCCAAGATTGCTCTCCGACCCATCCCCCGTTTCATGATCAAGAAGCTCCAGGCCCGTGGCGAAGCCCGCAAGGGACGTGGTTTCGGTTTCGTGACCCTGGCTTCTGAGGAGCTCCAGCAGAAGGCTGTTGCTGAGATGAACGGAAAGGAGATTGAGGGACGTGAGATCGCGGTCAAGGTCGCCATCGATAGCCCCGACAAGACCGACGAGGAGGCCAACGCCCCGGCTGCCAACGGCGCTGAGGAGGGCGCTCCCGAGGCCGCTGCTGAGCCCGCTGCTGAGGCTCCTGCCGCCACTGCTTAAATGTTGAGCCGCGGCAGTTTTTTTTTCACAGGCTGAACATTGCCGCCTACGTTTGATGAGTACTCTTTTATGATATGGCACGCGATTTTGGACGATTTCAATTATGACGCCACGGCCGGCTTTATATCTTACTTTGGGGCTGGAATGGAGCTACACGCAGATATCGCTTGAAACTCTTAATATCCCAGGGATAGTATGAACCTGCCAGCTACTACTTGACAAATTAATAACTCCCCTCCATTGGAGCATGGGACTTGAAACAAAAACAACAAAAAAAAAGCCCTATTCAAATGTTTTATTTTTCATAAATGTCTTTCCTAGTTACCATATTTTCTTCTAGCTATGCGGGAACTCAGGTCAAAGGCAGCAAGCAGAAAAAAAAGGAAAGCGAACACGAGAATGAAAAAGAGTATATTTTGGCTGTGATTTATGACTGTGCGTCTTCGTCTTGCAAGTGACTCTATTCCACATGGTGACCGATATTTTGTGTGATATTGATATTATACTTGTGTGTCGTGGATATAAAGACGACCCGGGCCAGGTGCCCTTGGATGCATGTGACAGGGGAGCTGTAATGGATGGTACGAGATACGAAGTAACGGTACAGAGTACTTCCTACTGGAGAATAACGTGATACTGATGCTGGCAGCTGGATACCTCTAGATGTTCTGGTTGGCTGGATCGTCCCATGTAAGCAAGGAAACGCCATGGGTTGGTAGATATTGCCCAGACCGCTGACAAGTCCTGATTACATGAGCTCTCTCCCCGGTTTTGGCTTGCAGTTGTAAAGGTAAATGGTATCTTCCTTGTGTCTGTAACGGAGTTGATACAGGTGTAGAGTAAAGAGTATGTTTTTGAAAATGTGTGGCGTACTAATACCCTCCAACTCTAAATTGATCTAGCAATAGGTCAGTATCTGTGCTGTAAATCGCCTCGATAAGGGATCCTCGCTTGAGAATACCGCACTCGATGAGAATGGGGACGGCAGATGGGCTGGCTACAGCGGTATGGAGCATCTTGGCGATTCAATACTATTAGTGGTTGCATGCTATCAATGCGGGTACCTACCTGCGCTGGGAGCAATAGAGCCTGGGGGGACCGCACAGCGCTTCGCCGGCCCTGATAGCGCATCGCTACAGCACCCAAAGCACCGAAGAGGACACCGCAGAAACCCCAAACACCTGCACGCTGAAATTATGGGGTTTCAGGTTTGGAGCGCCTGCGCCCCGCTCTCCTTTGCCGCGACAACCTCCCTGTTGTAACGGCGCTGGCCACGCAAAACATCACGCGCCAGTCGAAACGTAGCGCATCGTTTCTTGAGCCTTTCCGCATCACCAGCTTTCTGCCATAGATTCTACAGTCGCTGTTCTATTTCGCTTCATTGGGACACAATGGCTTCCAAGGCCATGTGGGAGGTTGACCCCGAGACTCGGTCCAAGGTACGGCGCAACCATCTTTGTGTTCCCCCAAATATTGCCCTTTGCCTCTCTCCCCCCTTTACTGCGGGCCATGATAGCATGATATACAGGTCCCAATAGCTGTCATCTGGCATGTGGCATTTCGCAACGATTTAGGGCTAGACAACTAACCGTTCCATATTAGTTGGCTGCTCTGCAAAAGGAGTCCAAGAACAATGTCTGCTGCGACTGCAATGCCCCGTCGCCACAGTGGGCATCGCCAAAGTTCGGCATCTTCATCTGCCTTAGCTGCGCCGGTGTCCACCGCGGGCTCGGCGTCCACATTTCCTTTGTCCGAAGCATATCCATGGACGCCTTCAAGGCCAACGAGATTGAGCGCATGCGACTGGGTGGCAACGAGGGCTGGAGGAAGTTCTTCGAGGAGCACGAAGACACGCAGATGAGGGGCCTCACCTGGGACGACGCCACGATTGCAGAGCGATACAGTGGCGAGGTTGGCGAAGAGTGGAAGGAGAGATTAACGTGCAAGGTGGAAGAGAGAGAATACGTCCCCGGAGAGAAGAAGCCCGCTGCCGCGCAGCCATCCCCGGCGGCTGCAAAGTCGGGTGCGCGCACGAGCACACCCCTCGGTGGAACCGCGAATCGAAGCCAGAGTCCCTCTCAGGGAGGAAAGGTCAAGGTGGACGACAAATACTTCGCCAGGCTGGGAGCCGACAATGCCTCACGACCTGAGGACCTGCCGCCTAGCCAAGGTGGAAAGTACGCTGGCTTTGGAAACATGCCTACCACGGACAAGTCGAACCAGGGAATGCTGTCCTTTGATGATATGCAGAAGGACCCCATGGGTGCTATCACCAAGGGATTCGGCTGGTTTGCGTCTACTGTGACGAAGACGGCCAAGACGGTGAATGACGGATACATTCAGCCCACTGCGAAAAGCGTATGCTCATTTTCCCGTTCTTTTTCCTAGCTTGAGGCTGAACAAGACAACCCTGATACTAATACTGTTTTCTTCTAGATTGCTGACGGTGAATTTGCCAAGCAAGCCCAGCAAACTGCTGCACAGCTCGCCAAACAGGCACAGCTTGCGGGTAAAAACGCACAAGATGGCTTCACCAGATTTGTCGAGGGTCCCGACTCTACTAAAAGAAACGCACCTCTGGATGCCAGCCGCAAAGATTTTTGGGACGACTTCTCCAGCCTAGCAGACCAAAACAAGCAGAACAATGCCATCGGCACAAGTGCCATTGGTATGGGGAAGAAGTCGGGCCCTGGCGCCTCGGCCCCGAAGCCAAAGACTGGTGATGAGTGGGATGATTGGTAAACAACTGGGAATGAAGTTTCAAATGTTTGCTTTGCTGGCGTTGGAGTACTTATGGCCTGAAGAGATACACTTGACGAAATATGAGCGCTTGGAATAAATTGACAAGATGGTAGCCTTTAAGCAGAGATACGACATGGCCCCATATACCACCACTTATGATGACTGACCTCGGCGGGCGAAAATCTACGGCATTGGCTAACGAAATGGGCCTGGATGAAGTATGCAGTCGTTGCATGTGCGGAGCACGCCGCTGGGGAGGTCTTTATTCAACTATTCAGACAGCAGTGTTAGAGTATTGCTGGGGAGGCAATATTATTAGAGGATGGAGATTCATGTATATACAGAATGCATCTAAATATCAATTTCTAATTCTTTTATTATCCATTAAGCGACCTGCAAGACAACTTACATGCGCATCAACGCGGGTATAAATGTCACGTGAGCGAGTATCCGAGGTAGTACGGAAGCCGGCCCTAGCCGGTATGGAGGCTCGGGTCGTTTGTCGGCCGGCTACTTTTGGGTAGCGGTTGTATTATGTGAATATCGGTAACGTCCCTCACTCTGGCTGCATTCAGATCATCCAACATCCAGCCGCTACAATGTCTGCCCTACGGATTCTAGTACCTGTGAAGCGAGTAATTGACTATGCTGTAAGTTGCACCTGTTTTCTCATCTTTGTCTTGGAGAAGGCAGCTCAATTGGTCTGATGCTTACCTTGCCTCGTCATATAGGTCAAGCCGCGAGTCAACAAGGCCCAGACGGGCGTCGAGACAGCCGGTGTCAAGCACTCGATGAACCCCTTCGATGACCTCTCTGTCGAAGAGTCTGTGCGAATCCGTGAGAAGAAGCGCGCCCCCGGCGGCGTCGAGGACATCTGCGCCTTCTCAGCCGGCCCGTCCAAGGCGCAGGAGATCCTGCGAACGGCCCTGGCCATGGGTGCCGACCGTGCTATCCACGTCGAGGTCAAGGAGGGTGAGGAGCTGGAACCGCTGACGGTGGCCAAGCTGCTGAAGAAATCGGTCGAGGAGCAGAAGAGCAACCTGGTCATCCTGGGCAAGCAGAGCATCGACGACGACGCCGGACAGACTGGCCAGATGCTGGCAGGCCTGCTGAACTGGCCTCAGGCTACACAGGCGAGCAAGATTGAGTTTGGAGCAGACGATTCTGTGACGGTCACAAAGGAGATTGACGGTGGTGTGGAGACTGTAAAGGCGAAGCTGCCGATGATTATCACCACTGATCTGAGACTGAACACTCCTCGATATGCGACGCTGCCGAATATCATGAAGGCGAAGAAGAAGAAGCTGGATAAGAAGACGCTGGAGGACTTTGGCTTGACGAATGAGAAGAGGCTGAAGGTGTTGAAGGTTACTGGTAAGTTTATTCTTTATCCCATGAATTTTCTTTTATTATCTATGAGGTGATTATGATGGCTAATTGTTATTTACAGAGCCTCCTGTGCGACAGGGTGGTGGCAAGGTTGAGGATGTGGATGGCTTGATTGGAAAGCTGAAGGAGCTCGGTGCTTTGTAAATGGGAGAATAGGAGCTTGAATTGTGCAAATTTATAGTATACAAAACAAGGATTGGGCGGATCAATTAGACTTCTTTCAATCTCGAAACTCTTAGAAACCATCATGACTCTATGAATTGCAATTACAGTTTCCTTGATGCTCACTCTTATTGCTAAGCGTATAACCGGGTACGAGGGGAGAAATGCGTCTATATTGAGACATGTGAGGAGTGGTTGACCAATTGGACATACCTTTCAAAGTCAGGTCCTAAGAACGCCATAAAGTATAATTTTGCTCACGTATAAAAGTAGTTGCAAATGGCCTACGGAGTAAAACAGAACACTACTAATGAATCATTTTAGCAGCGCTGAGCCGAACGGGATGGTCTTGGAGCGCCAATTGATTGTTGCGTTTGCCCCACTAAAGACAATGAATCACTCACTTGCCACTGCGAGTAGATTGAGTTGTCATATTAGATTGGCGGCACTCCGTAATTAGAGTATCCAGCCTGGCAATTACTAACCAAGCGCACTCGATTAATTCACCGTGCATGCATCATGTAGCCCGCGCCCTATTCACAGAGCAGCCGTGTTCTCTGCGCCTTGTCTCTTATCTGCATCTGCATCTGCATCTGCATCTCCATCTCAGGTCTTGTCCCTCTAACTAACAAGAGATAATAAAACGAGATCCGCCGTACTGTAATGATTCAATGTCATAGAATAGGGCACAGGGGCCACAACGATATCGGCGCCCCAAAGCTCGCCCAAACAGGACAAGCTGCCCCTCCCTCCAGCACGTCAAAAAGGCGCTAGCGAGTAAAAATCTGGTTTCCAGCCAACCAATTGCCGGGAATTCGGCGTTGGTCATTTATCTCTGAGCGCGAAAAAAAAAAAGAGCGAGAAAAAAAGATCGCACTAATCTATTATAATCTGACCCCTCCGATGCACCCTTTTTTTTTCTTCTTCTCTCCTCTTCCTTTCTTCCTTTCTTCTCTCTCCATCAGTCAGAAGAGTCATCAGTCCAATCGCACCTTGTGCATCACGCATTCAATCAACTTCATCAATTACTTCAGAGTGCCTTGCGCCTCGTTCTTACATCTTCGACCTACAGTTTCTTAATCCGCCCTTATGAACGGGCGCCCGTCGGAGTTCACTTCTCAGGTATGTGACTCTTTGCTGATACAACTACCCCACGTGCCCTCGGCACTCAATGTCTATTTCCATATCCGGCGTTGGGCAGCATCTATTGCTACTCGTCTGCTTAAACGGACAATTATTCGTTTTCAATTCGTCTTTGACCCAAAATGCTAACATGCTGCTTCTACAGGACTATCTCTCTGGTTCGTGTCACCATGACTCACCCCCTCATGATGCCGTCTAACAAGCTTCACATAGACCACCTGTGGAGGGCCTTGTCAGCTTAAAACAGCTCCCCCAACAATCGAATACTACTACTACCACCTGTGACCAAAACAAACTAAAACCAATTTCCGAATAACCGCTGCCATGTTCTCCAAGCTGGCGGCCAATTTTGCCCAGAAAGCGGCCACTGCTGCCGCGGGCTCCACTCGCCGAGTTGCTTTCCAGACCCGATTCATGTCTGGTCAGACTCTTGCCAGCACCACAAAGGGAAAGACTTCTATGCCTGCTACCTTTACCATCCGAGTAAGATGCGCCATTTACCCTACGATATTGGTGGTATGGCATAGGCACGTACTAACATAGCTATCAAACAGGATGGTCCCATCTTCCGAGGCAAGGCCTTTGGTGCCAACACTAACATCTCTGGAGAGGCCGTCTTCACCACTTCTCTCGTCGGCTACCCCGAGTCCATGACGGATCCCTCTTACCGTGGCCAGATTCTCGTCTTCACCCAGCCCCTGATTGGCAACTACGGCGTTCCCTCCAATGAGCGTGACCAGTACAACCTCCTCAAGTACTTTGAGTCTCCTCACATCCAGTGCGCTGGTGTTGTTGTCTCCGACGTCGCCCTTCAATACAGCCACTGGACTGCCGTCGAGAGTCTGAGCGAGTGGTGCGCCCGCGAGGGTGTTCCCGCCATTTCCGGTGTCGACACTCGAGCCATTGTCACCTTCCTCCGAGAGCAGGGTTCTTCCCTCGCTAGGATTTCCGTTGGTGACGAGTACGATGCCGACGAGGACGAAGGCTTTGTCGACCCTGGCCAGATCAACCTCGTCAAGCGCGTCAGCACCAAGGCTCCCTTCGTGGTTGAGTCTCCCAATGCTGACCTCCACATTGCTCTGATCGACTGCGGTGTCAAGGAGAACATCCTCCGTAGCCTAGTCAGCCGTGGTGCTTCGATCACTGTCTTCCCTTACAACTACCCGATCCACAAGGTTGCCCACCACTTCGATGGTGTCTTCATCTCCAACGGCCCCGGTGACCCCATTCACTGCCAGGAGACTGTCTACAACCTTGCCCGTCTGATGGAGAGCTCTCCTATTCCCATCATGGGAATCTGTCTCGGCCACCAGCTTCTGGCCATGGCCGTTGGTGCCAAGACCATCAAGATGAAGTACGGCAACCGTGCCCACAACATCCCTGCTCTGGACTTGACCACTGGCCAGTGCCACATCACCTCCCAGAACCACGGATACGCCGTCGACTCCAGCACTCTGCCCAACGACTTCAAGGAGTACTTTGTCAACCTCAACGACGGTAGCAACGAGGGAATGATGCACAGGACCCGCCCCATCTTCTCTACCCAGTTCCACCCCGAGGCCAAGGGAGGCCCAATGGACAGCTCTTACCTCTTCGAGAAGTATCTTGAGAACGTCCGCGCTGCCAAGAGCGCTCAGAGCGTCGTCAAGGACAACCGGCCCAGCCAGTACATCCTTGACATTCTGAGCAAGGAGCGTGTCGGTGTTGAGCCTACCCCTCTTGTTGGCTTTGCTTAAAGAAATTGGCAATATAGCTGACTTGAGAGAAAAAGAATTGAGTTAGGGATTTTGGGCGTTTTCAATATCAGGGAAATCAGATCGTATTTTTGTGGCTTATTTATGGCTTTAAATATCAGCATAATTTGAAAAACAAATACAATTTACATATAATTTCAATCTACATGTTCCATTGCGTAGTCCATCATTTTCCATCTCTGAGCCTCTCGTTCAGCAACATACTTCACAGACAGGCAAGGCAAGACTGATATGATAATGGTATCTTGTCATACATAGTACACAATAATACAGTATCCTACAATGATACAAATGCCGTCCAGTAGTCATAATGCCCCCCTCCGCCCTCTCCCTTCTGATAACGAAAAGCCCAAGTTCAGAATCATGTCCCTTCCAGTGCCAGTCCCATCCAGCCAATCCCTTGACTCTAATCCTATCCCTGTCCTTACCTCATCTCATGAATAAGCCGTTGGCAGCCCTGTATGGTTCCGATATAACCTCAAATATCTCTCGCTCACATCTGCAAGTTTTTGAATCAAGTAAAAAAGGAGAAAAGAAAAGAGAATTAGAAAGCCCCTTTGTGAAGAAAAGGGCACGAAATAAAAAAGGATTAGATAAAAATCTCTTAAAAGAAGGAGAAAATGATAGGAAATTCGTTGGTCATTTCAACGTTGCCCCTCCCACTAAAACGAAGCAAGTCGAGGAGTATCGTCGAAAAAAAAAATCGATAGTTGACATCCATTAAACATTCGTAAATTATCGCGTTCCTTTAACGGTGGCGGCGATCTCTATAATCCTTATCCCTAGAATCATCGCGTCTTGAAAGTCGGTCATCGTCACTGTCCCTGCGTCGTCCACCTCCAGAGCGGTAGCTAGAGCCGCCCGCACCGCTGCCAGCTCCAGGAAGGTACCTATCGCTTCTCTGTCGGAAAGGCGGTGGCCCTCTTCGTCCTTGCGAACGAACTCCTCGTCCACCGCCGCCCGCGCCACGGCGATCTCCCTCGCGGTGAGGAGGTCGGATGCCCTCGAAGATTTCTTTGCCACGGTCTACAAAAACGTCTCCATTTTCAAAAGAATAGCGGTTGATTTCCCGGCCAAAGTCGCGGGTTTTGTCGCGAGTGTAGTGGGATCGCATATTGTCCAAACGGGTGCGAGCGAGATCCTCAGAGACCATCTGGTATGAGATGGGAGGCCGAGAGTGGGTTTTCTCCACGACATGATCCAGAGGACTGGTAGTGAGTCGACCTCCTGCTGCCGGCCCTGACCGCCCGCCCCTTGGCCCCGTGGGTGGTGGAGGCATCATGCCACGGTCACGATCACGGTCACGATCCCGCTCTCGCTCTCGTTCGCGCTCGCGGTGGCTTCGAGGACCAACAGGGATGGCATTGGTGCTATCAGCACCAATATTGGATGGTGGTGGCGGCTCAGTTGGTCTCGCTTTCGATACAGATCCGGATTCTAACACAGCTTCGAAACCATCTGGCCCAGGTCTATATACCACTTGCCAGCGGGAAGAAGACCGGGCGCCGCCAGCTTTTTCAATTTCGATCCATTCATCCACTTTTTCGGGAGGGATGTAGTCGACTGACAATGCCTTGCGATTGCTTTCATTCGGCCAAACGCATTTATGGAGCGCGGCGCGAACTCGAGTGGCAGATGACTCCGTGTCGAAGACAGCAAATGCATGCGTGCGAATTGAGTTCAGGTAGAACTTGGCGATACGGTCCTGCCCTGCATCTGCGCTAGAGATAGATACCAGGCTACCAAGATGCTCAAGAATATCGACGTCACGCAAGGGTCGCATGAGATTGCTAATGTAGAGGGCGGCAGTGGGAGTGTGCACTGCTGGTTCCACGTCTCTCTCAAAGTCCATCTCAACAGGTGCAGCGTCAGCGACTGGTGATGGAGACTCTTTACGCGAATCTGTAGTAACCTTGGTATCAGAATCGCCCTTGTCGACTGTCGGCGGCGTGATATCAGGCGCGCCAGCACCGGTCATATCAACATCGGCTTCGTTCGTTTCGACCGTGGCATGAAGCTCGTCGCCGTTTGCAGTGTTCTCAGAGCGCGCGCGTTTTCGGGCAATATCTTCTTCGGTGGGCAGAGGGCTATGCGAGCGTCGCTTGCGCTTCTGAGCCTCTGGTGTTGGTTCGATGGAAGCCTGTGCAGTTGATTGTCCTTCGGGTTTGGGGGAGGCTGAAGAAGTAACTTGCTCGAGGGGAGCAGGAGTTTCACCAACTGGCGGAAGGCTGCTGGCTGCTGCTTCACCGCCCTGGCCATTGTCATCACTCCTAGTAGCTTCAGAAGGAACCTCAGCGACCGGCACAGCTGGCTCAGGCTCAGCTACTGCTGGAGGCTCAATGTGCTTCTCCTGCTGCTGCGCAGGTTGGGCTTCCTGAACAGCATCGGCTTTCTCTTCGGGCATCGGGTCGCGACCCTTCACCGGCGAGGGAGGCTTCACCGCGACCGGTTCTGAAGTTGCTTCGACATTCTGTGTTTCGATAGTCGCCGGCTCTGCGGGTGCTTCTGGCTGCGCCTCTGGTTGAATCTCGGGCTGAACTTGTTGCTCTGCTTGAACCTCTGGCTCTGGCTCTGGTTCTTGTGGTTTTTCCTCTTGCTCCGGGTTTCCTTCCTCCTGTTGCGCTGCCTCTTCGTCGGCAGCGACGAGTCGGGCGACCAGCTCCCCCTTTAGCCCTGCATAAGACAGGCCACGGCTCTTGAGCTCTGCTTTAAGGTCGACGACTTTGAGCTTCGACCAGTCGGTCATTGTAAAATATTATAGATGCACTGCGGCACCTACTGTTGTTGACGACACGAAGGGGGGATCTTTGTTTCTTTTGTTTGTGTTTTGTGGTGGTTGGTTGGCCGTTCGACAAGGGGGCAGCAAAGAAGAAGGCCGCCACAGCTTTTTTGTATGTGGAAAGCTGCAATGATGACGCCAAGTAAAGTAAAATAAATCAAATAAACGAAAATTTTAGACTTATGCGACAGCAATTATGCGGTTACAGATGCAAAAAGCCAGATGTAAAGAGGACGTTATTCGTTTCGTGGCGACAGCTTTTTGCGTTGGAGGAGCCAAAAAGAAAAAGCATAGACTTTGGCGCGTCGCGAAGCGTTAAAGGCGAAATGTCTCTGAGGCTGAACTTGGAACGTTCCCCCCCCTGCAGAGGCTCCAGTTCTAGCTTGTTCAGCTGCACCCTTTGGGCCATGGTGGGATGAGAGGCTTTGGATTGGATTATGTAAGACGCGCGTTATTCCGGTTCCGGATTAGTTGTTCTTGACATGAAGGTCACTTTGTACTTTTCTGTTCTGTGCTTCTATGGGATATTAAAGGCTTGCATTATGGAGCGCAGCATAGGAGATTAAAGCATTAATGGAATGGATGCCGTTTTAAGAGCTTTGGTGGGGTTTGAGGTTGCCCCTCCTCGTGACCTCCTGCCAGCAGCCACTTGTGGTTGTACTGGCAATATTGCTGCAGCACTTGTCATCTCTCCGCATCTATTTAGCCTTTTACAGACGAGACTATCTTAGCAGTACCTCTGCTGGCTTGTCTTCAGAGCAACAGGCACCTACCACTAGCTGTAATTACCTAACAGTTATCGACTGGTTATTGCTAGCAATATTATCAAAGACTTGGTCTTGTAACTTTCAAATCTTATCCAGAATGGTTGTTAGATATGAGGCACGCCCAGTCCAGGTTAAGTCAACCTTTGAAGCAAGCCCAACTTTGACTGAGTGGACACCGGTGACGTGAGGCAAGCTTCTGCGGTAGAGTTGAGAGAGTTGAGTAATAAGAGCCAGGCTTAACAAGAGGACTCATTGAAATAGAGATGGATGGGAATCCACCAGGATCCGATCTGATGAAGAGGACTGGCTCGCCAGATGCAGGGCTAGCAAGGTTCCCCGCTTCAACTCAATCACTCATCGCTGCATCGCTTGGCTATTCATGGAGACCCGGCACAAGGTGAGTAGAGTGGGGGCTGCTTGCTATAACACGCCGTAGAGATACGAGCAAAGGCATGCCCCCGCTAGTTTAACGTTTGTCGTGTTCGGTACTTCAGGTAGCTTTCAGGCAGCTCACATCATGGAGAAAAGAACGTCAGGCAGCTTACAGGATAGTGAAAGGACAGCTCAGTCAGCACTTAGGCAGCGATACTGGAGTGAGAAAAGATGAAAATAATAATAATGCTTAAAAAAAAAAGAGTCCAAAGTTTCATTCCATTCATATCATAATACTACAGCTAGTTCTTTGATGAACATGGCGGATGCGTTTACGCATAAGATCCGCAAGATTTACTACACAGCCAAGCTTCCGCTGGCGATTACATGGCGTTTATACCATTTAGACGTCGAGGCCATCGACGACAACACCCTTGGTCCAAGTCCACTGCATGGACCTGGCCACCTCTTCAGCACACGCCTCATCCACCAAAGCGCTGACGAGATACAAAGCTGCATCTACGCCAGCGCCATGAGCCCCAGCGGTTATAACTCGAAGGCCACCGAGACGCATCGCTGCACGTCTGGCAATCGACTCACGACGTGTGTTGGACTCCTTGAAGGAGATGCTTCCCTTTCTGTATTAGAGTTCATTAGCAAGCCGAATTCAGACAAAGTATGTCGTATATAGCGTATAGGCTTTACTTACCGGCCGTGAGGTCGTCCAGCATCGGATGCGCGGCGTGTGTAGGGGCTCTCATCTTCAGTGAGCTCAAAGCGAAGGTTGTTAACTACGTATCTGGCGTCCTCGATGACATCGGTACGCTCAGTCAAGTATCGGGTGGCAGCATCGCTGCAAAGGTTCTCAAATGTGGTGAGGTGGTCGGTGAGGGTGGTAGCGGAAAGGCCACAGAGGATGCCCTCTCGGGCAAGCAGGTGTGAGCCGGTGGAGACGGACAGGACGGTGCGTTCTCTGGCCGGATCCTTCTTCTGAAGGTCGGAAAAGGCAGTGATGAGGCCAAGAGGTTCAGTTTCCTTCTTGACGACGTCGTCGACGCCACCGCCGAGAACGACGAGAACATCAAATTCCTCAAGGCGGTCATGAGCTTCCCTAAAGGTAATCTGGGACTGGACGATGGTGCCCTGCTGGGAGAGGACCTGTGGCTCAAGGCCCGCAAGTGTCACCTCAAATGCTTTGGTGGCTGTTTGGGATTGCGGGGAAGCAGGTTAGCATTGGGTACGGCACCAATGGGGCTGGCAGCCCAAGCTTCGTTCAAAATACATACAGGAATCAGCGGGATCATGCTGCGCTTTGGAGAAAGCAGCCAATGGGCCTGCAAAGTCAAGAATGTCGAATCCAGGTTGCAAAGCAAAGAGGATGTCGACAGGTTCCTGGTCAGCAATAGCTGAAGTCTTATTCGCAGCCATCTTGAAGATGCGGGGGAGGTGTTGTTTGAATGAAATGAATAGAGAGAGAAGAGTGAGTCAACCAGAAGCAATTGATAGCTTCAGAGTGCAGTGTAAGCGAGTTTGATGAGATTTGGTTAAAGAGCAAGAGACGAATGTCCTTTGCTAAGTCAATTGAGATGTTGTCTTTGGGGTATAATGAGGATGAAGGAGAAAAAGAAGGAGAGAAGAGTTTGAGGAGGAGAAGAAATAGCCAGTAGCTATAAGAGGGAGGGGAAACGAAGGAGGGGCACAAAGAGGGGATCACGCGATGACGGTCAATTGGTCGAGCAGCTGGTGGCTCATGCCTCAGGGCATCATCAGGGCATCTAGAGACCATTATGGCTGGTCGTGTGTGGCTCGACACATATCGACGCTCCCGGCCATTTACGTACCACCTTTGCGGAGCCATATCAGCAGTCGATCGAGCCACTGATGCTCGGGTGCCCGGGGCTAGCAGCGCTAGGAGCTAGCAAGCTCCAGTGGGCTCCAGCAGGCTCCAGCAGACCCCCGGCAGGCCTTCGTAGGGGCCGTCGTAGGGCCTAACAGGGCCTGTAGCAGCAGTGGGGTCCTGCGGGAGGGATTCGTTGCGGGGTAATAGGGAGGTCGGCGGGCCTTTTCCCTAGCATCGCCTTGCGCAGTACCGAGAACCTGCTATGCCACCAATCGCGGGGTGCATCGGAAGGTTCCTTTAACATTTTCCGCATAAGCTGCCGCTAGCCCCATTCGGCTCTAGTGCGACCTTTTCTTGCCTGGCCTTTGCAAATCAAGCTCAACCATCTTTTCCAGAGCTTGTTCTCCATCCGGCTAAACCTCAGCAAACCGCGTGCAACACCTTAAACCCCAAAAGGCGAGATCCGTGATATCATTCAGGGCTGCATATGCGCGTTCCACGTTCCTGTGAGAGGAGCCCGCGACTGAAATAAACCACCTGCCAACGTGGAGGCGGCGGTGGCCACGACGGCCTCACCTCCTGCCTCCTGCGAAAGTCTGCCGCGATGGCTACCACACTGTGAGTCGACGGCCTCGCACATCACTGGAGCCTCTCCTCTGCACTCCGCGCGGGGTGACTGCACCTCGGATTGATTGACTGACCCACCCGCGGCAGATCCCTCAAGGAGCTGTCCAAAGCTATCAAGGAGTTCATCGTCGAGCCAACGGTACCTCTGCCTGACGAGATCGTCGGGACGATTGCTGCCTACCTGCGGAGGCATGAGAAATACGACGACGCTGCGTCCGATCGCCTGCAAGACGAACTGCTCCTCATTTTCGACAAGAATGTTCGGGGAAACCCTTCTGCATCCTGCGCCTGGATGGGCATCCTGCGCCGGCTCTTGAGATTTCTGCAGACTCCCGAGCGAATACTGGTGTGGCTGGAAGCTTGCAAGGGAATGCTCGACAAGACAGATTTCGATAAGAATATCGTCACAGAGGCTATGGATACTCTGAACGAGATTGTCGCCATTGCCGACGAGTACCACGATGGCGCCGGCAACGATTTTGCGTCAAATCCTCTGATCGAAAGACTGTTCGAGGTATGGATGGAAGACTTTCAGCCAGCTCACTTTGAAGGCTTCCAGCCAGCGGAGCACACTCAAAAGATGATAGGCGATGCGCTAGGGCAGTTTGGCAAGAAACGACCAAAGGCACGTATATTTATATCACAGCACTTCTTTTCTTTTTCGTTTCCTGTTGAAAAATTGCTTGATAAAGCTACTGCCGTTCTCTCTATCCATCTTCGTCATTTTAGCCTAGCTAACTGGAATATAGGAGTTTTTTTGCTCTTTGGATAGCTTTTTCGTAAAGAAAAAGTACAGAAAAATTAGCTTGAATTTCTTTTGCAACTTTCTTCAGTCACAGCCACCTCACTTATATCAAGTGGCCCATACTCCCTTGTTTACGGATCTCTTGACATGTTTGCAGCAAGACACTTCGACCGCGGTCCTTTCGGCTGCGCTGACCGCTCTTGTCATGCTGTTGCCGCACATGCCCAGCTCTCTCGTGCCGCATTTGCCTACTCTCTTCAATATTTATACCAGAATGCTCTTCTGGGAAGCTTCAGAGTCGCCCTCACATGAGTCCGAACAAACAAATCGGTGGGAAGTGTTTGCACACGATCCAGAAACGGAAGATGGCCAAATATCACATCTATCCAACTATTACACCATCTTATATGGCCTGTACCCTATAAATTTTATGGATTACATTCGCAAACCACAGAGATATATACGGCACGCCAACCTGCCTAATGCCGACGAGATTGAAGTACAGCCTACAGAGATTCGACATCGATCCGAGCAATTCAGGAGAAGCCACTTGCTTCACCCAAATTTCTTCACCTACACAATTGAAACCGAAAAAACGGATTTGGGGCGATGGATCAAGAGCGAAGCTGCTGAAGTCGTGACCGAATGCATGGCGCTGTGCGTTTCACCAACAAGCCAGATATTTCCCGACCACGAGCCGTTGCATCTCCCAGAGTCTTCAGCTCAGGTCCCCAACGATGAACTGAGCCAAGAGAGGTCAGATCCGGGATTGCTGAGCAGTTCGGTAACAAAAGTGAATTCCTGGAGAAATTCTCATATATCTAGCACAGAGTCTATCACAAGTGATGGCGCGCCGTCTACCTTGATGAGGCGTGGATCGCAATCCAGCCAACACTCAGGGAGAGACTCTGGCGAAGCCATGCGGTTTAAGGATTTAGCTGGCATCGATAGCCCTTCAGGAACCCAGCTTCTCCAATCGGCTTCTCATACCCAGCTTCAAGACCTCATTAGATCAAACAAGGTTATCAAAAGCAGTCTTCACCAGTCGTTGGCAAATGATAGCGTGCCGTCTCTCGCTCTGAGTCACCAAGAGTCTGCAGCAGATAGACCGCTGACGACAATGACGCTGCCTGCACAGACCCATATCCCTGTATCGGCAGGAGATGCGAGCAACGCTCACATTGCTCATCTCCAAGGAAAGCTTCTCTTGCTGCAAAATGATCTTAGCTTCGAAAGGTATCTCAAGTTGCAACACATGGCTCACATTGGCGAGCTCAGACGGCGACAGATGGCGGAAGCTGCTACGGAGGCAGAGATGCAAAACCTGATCATGATGAACCGGAATCTCAAGAGAAGCTACGAAGAGGCTAAGCAGGCCGAGATGCAAGTCCGCAAGGAGTCGGAGAATCGCCGTGCCATAGCCAAGAAGTGGGAGGCAGACCTCGCAAACAAGCTGAAAAATCTCAGGGAAGAATCAAAAAAGATGCAGACGGAGTCTGAGTACATTCGAAAAGAGCTTGAAGAAAAGACGCAAGAGTGCGACAAGCTGCGCCAGCTTGTATGCGACGCCGAGGTGAAGGAGCTGAATGCGAGACAAAACATGCAGTCGATTGAGATACATGGTGCCGAGATTGACAGACTCAAGGCAGAAGTTGAGCGACTTTCATTATCTGAACGGGATTATCAGGCAAAAGAGGTTGAGCGACAAGCTTCAATCAACGCGGCTGAGGAGGCCCAGAATCAGATGGAAATATATAAGCTCAAGTTGAGTGCTGCAGAGGTGGACTTTGAGCGAATGAAGAAGCTCTTTCAAAGCCAGGTGTCGGAGCTCCAAGCGCAGCTCTCAGCAGCTCCGGAAGAGCGGAACAAGCGGCCCGCTGCGGCAGTGAATGTTGCAATTGAGGCTACGCTTGAAGCAAGCCGTGCCAAGCAGGCTGAAATGCAGAAGCAATATAACCTACTGTCGCGCAAATACACCGCACTGCAGTCATCCTTGCTCGACATGCAGTTGGAGGCATCGGTTACAACGGAGAAGTCGAGTATAGCAGATGGCGAAGATGACGGTATGCTATCGTCTACGGGTCCAATGTCGATACGATCAAGGCCAGCCCGGCTTTTATCAACGGCGGAGAACGCCGAGGGAGCTGCGTCGTCGATCGGCTCACACCCGGGGACGCCAACATCCTCTGTGCTGCAGCCGCTGCAGCCCACGAGCTCTGCGGGGACAGGAGAGACAGATGGCAAGGCTTCGTCGCTCAATCTATCGGCGAGCCCAGAAAGAAGTTATTTTGGCGGTAAGTGCTTGAGAAGTGTGCGTTATATACCCTGGGAGATATTTGTACTGACATACAAATGCAGGTGGCATCCAGGGCATGATCCGCAGGGATAGTAAGGAAAAAGCTAAGGATGAGTCTGGTAAGCCTAAGAAGGAGAAGAAGTCCATCGGCTTGAGAGGGATACGGGGGTTTGTTAATAGCTAATTGGACCAGGGCCACTCTGAGTCCTCATATAAAAATTTCTCTCTCCCATTTTGGGGAGTGAGTGGAGGGAAAGTATGTGATTATTGGTAGATGGCTTTTTGATAGAAGCAATACGGAGTATGGGTGTTTGATTTTATGGATGATTGCCCAAAAGGGGGCTATGAAAAGCAGCGAATCTTTGAGTATTATTAGCACATCACTCTACAAGTATATCAAATAAATCCGAGGCGTATGAATAAAGTATAATGGAAGATTTCTCGGCCCAGATTCAAGCCTGCAAAGTAGGATTTCGAATTCATGGATGGTAGTGCAATGGGCATCCAGAGAAGATGTATTGATAAAGGGTCCAATGTGCTCTATTGCGATCTACAGCAACACTGTACTCGTATGCATTGGAGTACATGCAATAGCAGCCAAGCGATATCTCTACTCTACTGCAAGATAACAATCACGTGTAATACTGGGCATCTCCATGCAGGTACCAGCTTACGAAGCCTGTGGCGCCCCTTGTGGTTCTTGTAACTTTTTCTGCTGCGTTAGTGGGAGCCACAGGCGGATGTTCCGAAGAGCCGAAGAGGCCTCTTTTTTGGGATGTGAAAAAGCGCAGCTGAAAGAAGCATTTTCTGTGTGTGTGCTTTCAGATGCGTTGTACTTCCTCTTTTGGAGAGAAGCAAGAGAAGAAGGTCTAGTATCGATTCTGAAGGTGTCTGGCCTGTTAGCGGCTAATTGGAATACGAAGCTGGATAGTCGGATGCCCTTCTTTTGGGTGAACACGAGGTCACGAGCGCTTCATGAAGTGCGGTGTGACACCCTGGCTGCATTTTACGGGTAGAAGAAGTCGATATTGGTATTTATCATTCTGCTGCTCTCTTATTTGACAGTTAAAAATACTTTGATATTTGCTCAGATCTATACTTAATGTTTACCATCTTACTGTATCGTAGGCGTTGTTCCAGCATGAAAGGCAGCATAGTTTGGGACAGAGGTACGATGCCGTCATGTACCCTGAGGTCGGATCTCGGCTTTGGAGAGGCGACAACGCATAGAAAAGGTACTTCGTACAAAGTATCCTGCACCACAGAAGAACCTGTCAGCGGCCTTAGCGCCCACGAATTGAACGGGGGGGATGCCGGCCAGCCGCTGTGGCGTTTTCTTTTTTTCCGTCTTCTTTTCTGTCTTGAGAATCGGTGATTTGTTAGCCAGCGTTACATGCATACGGTGCCGAGACTGAGTAAACGATGATCATGATGTATGTGCATAATAATAGTAGCATGTCATGGCAGTTGATGGAATGATCTGAGATGGTGCCATGACGTCGCACACTGTTCATGCTCCAGACAAGGGTGTTCCATCTCCATCATCGTCTCCCACAGTGCCTTGGCAAGGGCAGCAGCAAGAAAACTCGCCAATCGAGAGGCATTTTTTCTCTTGCACAGGGCATGGCATGACACGACGGCGATACGACATGGGCCAGGTCTGGACGGCAGACCCACCATCTGGAACAAACAAAACGTGGGCCTTTCGATCCATTGTGGGCTCTTTTTTGGGGTGGACCAGCTCCCAAACCCGAGCTCTTTGGGCGGGTTGTGGACGGCGGCCAATAAGTTGGGCGATAGAAGGAAGGCTTTTCATGGCCATCCGGTGCCTGTGACGAAATGCACACCCACTCCGGAACCCCTGTGGCTTGGCCGCCAAAAAGGACCCCCAAAGACGAAACTAGAGAGCAAAGAGAGAAAAAAAGACGAATAGAAGGACGAAAAGTGGTGTGGAATTGTGGGTTGTGCAGGTTGCGTGGACTTTGTGTGTTGTGCCTTGCTTTTTTGGGACCTGCTGCTGCGTCCTCGTATCCCAATTCACTCGCCCCGACGCCTTGCTGACGTTTTGGTGTCTCTGGCTTTCCTTTTCAAGCACAGGCTCCGTCGTCTTTTTCTTTGTCTTTCTCTTCTGTCTCTTCTTCCTCCATCCTCTCCTCTAAACAACACTCCTCCCCTCCAGTCGCTTATATCCCTATATTGGTCTAATCCTCTGTGGACTTGGACCTCTTCCTCTCGCTTGACCTGTGATAGCAATAGTAATATCACCAAGTCGTGCTTTGGCAAGAGACACACTCGCTTCTCTGCTCGGCTTGATCTCGTTCGCTTTTTTGGGACCGACGACACTATCCTGACATCGCCACCGCAGCCCCGGATTTACACCCTATCATCCGGATCTCCCGTTATATATATATAAAGAGAGAGAAATAATAATAATTTACTCAGCCGAAGACACGCAAAATGCCCTCTTCGTCCACACTCCTCACTCTGGCCACGGCCGTTTCGGCGGTCAACGCTGCTTACCAGGGCTTCAACTATGGCTCGTCCTTTACCACCGGACAGGCCAAGGCCCAGTCTGACTTCGAGGCCGAATTCAAGACGGCTGCTGGCCTCGATGGCACCAATGGCGCTTTCACCAGTGCCCGTCTCTACACCATGATCCAGGCCGGCACCACTAACACGGCAATCTCTGCCATTCCCGCTGCTATCAACACCAAGACAAGCCTGCTGTTTGGTCTCTGGGCTTCTGCTGGTGACGCTCAATTTGCCAACGAGATTGCTGCTCTGAAGAGCGCCATTAGCCAGTACTGCGGTCATGGACTCGACGGCCTGGTTGCTGGTATCTCTGTTGGTAGTGAGGATCTGTACCGAATCACCCCCACCGGTATTGCTTCCAATGCTGGCACCGGAGCCCAGCCCGGAACTCTGGTCAACTACATCAACGAGGTCCGTGATACCATCAAGGGCTCTTGCTTGGCCAATGTTCCCATCGGTCACGTTGACACCTGGAACGCCTGGATCTTGGATTCCAACAAGCCTGTGATTGACGCTGTCGACTGGCTCGGCATGGACACCTACCCCTACTACGAGAACACCAACTCCAACAGCATCAGCAATGCCAAGGCTCTGTATGAGTCTGCTCTCGAGAAGATCCAAAACGCCGGCCCCGGTAAGGAAGTTTGGGTCACCGAGACCGGCTGGCCTGTCAACGGCAAGAGCTCTGGTGATGCCGTTGCCTCTGTGAGTAACGCTCAGACGTACTGGCAACAGGTTGGCTGCCCCAACTTTGGCAAGACCAATGTGTGGTGGTACACTCTTCAGGATGCCGAGCCTGGCCAGCCCAACCCCAGCTTTGGCCTCATCGGCAGCACCTTGACCGAGACGCCCCTGTTCGACCTCTCTTGCGCCAATGTCGACACCAACCCTACGAACCCGACCTCTTCCTCTGCTCCCAGCAAGCCTGCTAGTTCCTCTGCTGCTGCTGCTGCTTCTTCTTCTACGGGTTCCTCTTCCTCTTCTTCCGGCTCTGGTTCTGGCTCTGGAAGCTCTGGCTCTAGCTCTAGCTCTAGCTCTGGCTCTGACTCTACTAGCACCTCAGAACCTCAGTCCACTGGCTCAGAGTCTCAGACCACCACCGCCTCAGAGCCTCAGACTACTGGTTCCTCTGGCTCTCAGACTACTGGCTCGGAGCCTCAATCTACTGGTTCTTCAGGCTCTCAAACTACTGGTTCTGAGTCGCAGACTACTGGCGGCGCTGGTGGTGCCGGTGGCGCTCCCCCTGCCTCTTCTACCTTTACCTCTGTTCCTTTCCCCACGGCTAACACCACTTCTGCCTCGGGTGGCTCTCCTACCGGCTCTGGATCCAGCAGCAGCCCCTCTGCTTCGACTACCGCTCCTGGAAGCAGTGGTAACAAGCTGAGCTCTTTCGGAGCTGCCGCTGCTGCTGTTGCTCTGGCTGCTATTGCTCTGTAAAAGCCCAACAATGGCCTCCCTACAGACTCTCTTTACGAAACAGGGAGCAAGACTACCATGAGAATGGATACGGGAAGACACATGTATTGTGGTTGAGATTGACACTTTAATGAATTGTATGGCTTTTATGCATACCTACCTAATGTACCAAGGTAAAAATTGGTTGTTTGGTTCGCTTCCCTGACGTCTGGCTTGTGAATGATTTCCTGCAGACTGATTAATGAAGGGTTATGACGCACTTTGGGTTAAAGGGGGTTTTATGGATTAGAATGATCACGCTCATTTAAAAATAGAATACACTGTCAAGATTTTAAAAAATATATAAGAATATTGCATTTATGTGGACTCTATCGTGAATATCTGATATATAAGTACTATCATGAAGATTATATAATCTTCTTAACTTCTACTTTTTATAGTAAAAGCAGCCCTATTGAATGCTTGGTATGGGATCATGCGTGTAAGCCAGATCAAAGTGAGACCAAGGTACGTCGGCAATAGATAAGCCCGCCATCGGTTAGAGATAAGCCACATGGCTTCCCCAATTCCCCAATGAGGCAATCGTCCCATCTCCAGCAAGCTGCAGCGCGAGAATGTGGCACGTTTTAACTCACATTCCACAAGAGCCCTGCTTTTACCCCTCACAATCTCATTCCTTGGCCTTTTTAAGAGGCTCTGGATGGATTTAGGCCATGGCTGAGCTGATGTGATGCATGAATCTACATTTTCTTTTAAAGATGACTCGTGACTGTACCACCGCAGATGTATGATCCAACTTCCATCTCTTGTTTTCCCAGTTATCCCAGCGAGAACCTCTCCGGTTGAGATGAGTTACTTGGGACAAAGAGCTGGATTCAAATCTGCAGCTATGCCATGCAGGAACTAGACCTTCCAAGCTCCAGCTCTGGAGCGCAGTCGAGCTACCGCGGTCGTGTTAGGAGCGGCTGCCTTACATGTCGGTCCAGAAAAGTCAAATGCGATGAGTTACGGCCCGTCTGCAGGAACTGTACGAGGCTGAAACGAAGCTGTGTGTATAAACCGAGGAAAGCTCGACAGTATCCGTATCAATATCCGCCATCTCAGGCCCTGGGACAGGCCACGTCGGATGGACCTGCAGGTAACGTTGGATCAAGAGGGTCTGAAGAGGTGGAATTAGCCTCGCAGCAGTATCCCAGCCCGTCATCTGAAGAGCAAGATGAAATTCTTGCGAGTGGGATCTCCATTGAAGGCGGTATCAACTCCAACATTGCCGGGGATACAGCAAAGAATCCATTTCTATCTCCGGATAGCTCCATCAGGGACATCACCGTTCGCTTAGAGAAGGCCCTGCGACGCCAAGATGGCACGTCTCGCACGGCAGACGACGCCGAGTTTGAACCGGCTACGCCTTCGACATTGATATCGCGAGATATAGAACTGACAACGACGATTGACGTTTTGGCTACCCGCGAAGTGTCTCTGCCACTCTCGTTTGCATTCTTCATTGATCAAGTGGAATGCCCTGCGATAACGCCTTTTGACGGTGTAAACTGGCGTCGGATGAAGGCTGAAGTTGCCGAGATCGGGACGAGTAATGAAGCTGTGGCAGAGGCGATTGTGGCCCTTTCTACACTTTACAAGGGGCAGATGTATAGCCTGCCACTGTCCAAGGCCATGTGCCTTTATAAATCTGCCAGGTCGGCATATAAAAAGCTGCTGGATGATGTAGTTCAAGACTTTGACGTTGTCTTAGTGACAGCGTTTCTTTTGAGTCTATTTGAAAGCATACAGTACTACGAAACAGATCCTCTCCTCAGAGAGCCGGGCGAGAAGTTTGTTCAAAGACTCGATGCTTGGACACAGAGCCAGTCGCTTCATTCTTCACTTGCCATACGAATCATTGTTTGGCTGAGACTGCTTCACACAACAGCGATACGAGGAGGAGGCATGGGCCTCATCTCAGATCGTATCTGCAATCTTTTCTCTGGCTGTAGTGAAACAGCAATGCCTAATCTGGCTGTGCCATCGAACCAGCTCCCGGAAGACATATCAACTCATGTGTACGAGATGATCGCCAGTCCCATATTCGACTTTTACTTTCGTCTCCAGATGATATCTGGCGAAATCGCGAAACTGACGCACTACCACCGTTCACGCACCACTGGAGTCGATCAAAAAGACGTGACCCAGCAAATCACCCACATCACTTCACGGCTGCATGATCTCTGGGAGACTCGCTCTGCTGCCCAGCGCCAAACTCCAGAAGACCTGCGCGCCCACTTGGAGAGCAAAGTCGCTGATCCCATCATTGCCCTAGTAGGAATGTGCCACGCAGCATATCACGGCGAGTTTATCGAGATCGGGCGTGTTCTAGGAGACCCCGTATCTGAATTTACAGAGTCAAGGCAGGCAATGCGTCGAATACGCGAGATTGTCGACGGGGGTTGGAATGCTCATAAAGAAGAAAAGGGCATATTGAAGTTGAAACCGGGCTATCTTCGCCCGTTGTTCCTCTACGCCATTGAGTGTATGGATCGAGACGAGAATCAGTGGGCCGTGGAGAGGCTAGAGAGGATCAAGAATCCCATCTGTCGGAGTGACTTTTTTGCTGCGTTTGGGAGAGAGTTGTCAGAAGCGCAGCTGCGGAAGGAGAGAAGAGTTACTACTAAATTCTTTTGCATCTGGCATTTTGGAGTGCCGCCTCCTTTTCTGTAAGAAATTATTCATGGTATGAGTGTATGTATTGCTATACTTGATATAAAGTGAGTTTAAACCAACTCAACATCCTATTCAGTCTTGCTCTCTCCGAGATAGAAAAGCCTTGCAAAGGCATACATGTTTTCATACGTGCAGAATTCTACTGCCCCGAGCTCAAACTCCAGCTGCACTTCTGGTAGATGCTTCTCAAACAGGGCATTGAGCATCTTTCTGTTCTTTCCTTCAATGTATCTCATCAGATACGCCATGGTGATGTGGAGGCCATACGTGTCGTGGTTCGGTCGTCTGAGCCCCAGCGTATCAGCAAGTCTATCTCGCAGCAGTCGTATACGCTTTTCCTCGTCTGCAGAGGCTCCGTCAACTTCCAACCCAATACCGACTTTGGCCTTATCAAACCCCCGAATTTTCATCTTATACGGAGGTGCCAGGCCTTCCTTTTCCAGTTCTGGGCCTAGACGTCTTAGCTTCTGGGAAAACTCCTCGGTAACCTCTTCCAGTGACCGCTCCTCGAATCCGGGAGGTCTCTTTCCAGGGGTAATTTTGTCACCGTGAATGCCATCTAGGACAGTCATGTGCCATGAGTCTTTGGGTAAGAGGTGGATGAGCTTGGATATGACGGGGTGAGAGCTCAGCGATGCGTAGATGGCGTTTAAGCCGGGCTGGAGAGGGGAGTCTGCGGGTAAATGGCAGATCATGGTGATGCCAGGGAAGCGTTGAAGGACTCCATCGGATGAGAATTTGGAAGGGATGCCACGGGGATAGGGTGGGCGCTCTTTAGTAACAGTTGTTTTGGTAGCCATTGCTGTCTTGGATGGTAATACTACTAAGTGTTATTTTGACTGGCAGAATTGGAAGAAAGGAAATGTTTCGTATCAACTCCAGAGTTCTTTCAAGAGTACTTATAATCTGTGGTCTTGTAAGAGGCACGTGGGCTGGATCGCGAGAACGTCGCTAAGAGATAGAGTCGTCGCTTGTAGATAAGGCGTGCATGGGATTGCATTGCTGTAAAGTGCTGTGTGACAATCTTAAAACAGCTAATCATGCAACGCCACAATACTGGTAATAAACCAATGGCATGATATTAATATATAGATACTGACTCTTGTAGACCAAGATTGGACATTGTGATTCTTATAAGTTGCTGTAGCGTCCTCAGCTTCCAGTTGTGGAGCTGACTACATATTGCATATCCTCTGCCATCTGGCATCTGCTCTCATAGTTGATGCGTGTGGAAATTGAAAGAATTCCATATATTTAAATACGACTTAATTGATCGCCTATAATTTTTCTTCATTATTTCTTCGTACCCAGATGTCGTTTATTAGGCGCCATGGCCTGTAGTGCTATAATTAGTAAACAAACACACTGCCCCATCCAGCCTAGCCCGCTGATTTAAGCTCCTGTACGTGCCAGGGTCTTTTAATCTTATCCAACTCCAATTGGGGCATTCGTGTCTTTCTTTCACCCCATCACACGACAGCGATAGCAGCTCTATCGTCTGTTTCATTTCGCAAAAAAGAGCCCCATTGAAAAACGAGGAGCCTGTTTTCCTCGAATCTCTCACGCAATGGCTCGACGAAGCGCTCTCAGGACCGCTATTGCGTCATGCGTCTTTGTGCTGGCGGCCTGTGCGGCGGCGTCGCAGATCAAGACCCCAGCTGCTATCGAGAGTCTTAGCTTGGAGGAGCTTGATGGCCGACTTCAGGTACTGTAGCGAGACAATCATTTTTTATTCTGCTTGTATGGCAAAGCACACAGGTTTTACTAACTGGAAAATCTACACACATTAGATATGTCCCGTTGTCCAGGAGCTCAACTCCGCCAAGCTGGCTCACTTTGAGGCTGCGCCCTCATCCTTCACGGAGAAGCTCTTCGCTGTGCTCTTCCCCGGCTCGCCCGCCGTGAATGCGCTGCTCGCCACGCTGTACATCTCCGGCCCGCCCAATTTCCTCCTCGCCCTTGTCCCGACCAACATCGATCCCTCCTCGCTGTCCGTCATGGTGGCGTTTGCAGTCGGAGGTCTGCTCGGAGATACACTCTTCCACCTGCTGCCCGAGATCTTTGTCGGAGAAGACGAGCCGGACAGGGCCAAGTTTGTGCTTGTCGAGCCGAACCGCAACTTGATTCTCGGTCTGGGCATCCTCGTTGGCTTCATGACGTTTGTGGCAATGGATAAGGGCTTGCGAATCGCGACGGGTGGCGAGGGTCACGATCATTCACACGGACACTCGCATGGTGACGAGAAACATGAAAGGACGGCAGATGTTGGCCTCTCTACCGGAGCAAACACCGTCAAGGGCGAGGCCAAGTCAAGGAAGAAGGGCGGCAACAAGGAGACTCAGATTGACGAGCAGTCAAAGCTGAAGGAGATCAACCCCAGCGTTAAACTCGGCGGCTACCTCAACTTGATGTAAGTCTCTAGTACACTCTCTGCCTCCAATGATATTTCTGGATATTAACCACTCGCTCTTCAGCGCTGACTTCACCCACAACATCACCGACGGCCTCGCCATGTCCGCCAGCTTCTACGCCTCGCCAACCATTGGCGCCACCACCACCGTCGCCGTCTTCTTCCACGAGATCCCCCACGAGGTCGGCGACTTTGCGCTGCTGATCCAGTCCGGCTTTTCCAAGCGCGCCGCCATGGCATCCCAGTTCGTCACCGCCATCGGCGCCCTTATGGGCACGCTCATTGGTATTGCTGTTCAGGAATTCGGCTCCGGAGGTGCTGACGGCGAGGCAATGGCACGAAACGGAGGTCTCTGGGGAACAAGCCTGGTAAAGTTCTACTTCATCCCCATCTGTTTCTTCTTGACTAATAAGTTTTGTGCTAGACGTGGGGTGATATGCTACTGCCTTTCACCGCGGGCACATTCTTATACGTCGGCACTGTTGCCGTCATCCCAGAGCTGCTGGAGACTGGTCCCAACAAGGGCGAGGAGCTGCGAAAGACGCTTACCCAGTTCGCAGCCGTTGCAGCTGGCGCGGGCATCATGTTGTACATTTCATGGCATGAGTAAAAAATGAAGTAAAGAAAGAGAGGCGAAATCTATAGAGAATAGATTTAGATACCTGGATGACTCTGCATATGGAAGCTCGATGAGACCCACATGCAAAATGTATTATCTACATGTATGATAGATTGAGACGTCGTGAGCATCAAAGATATTGTTTTAGTTTCTGTCATCTACCGATTTGCTCAAGAGGAAGCAAAGGTCACAAGTAATACTAGTTCTCAGAAACGAGGCTTCATGTTGGGAGACTTGACATCTGCGCATCATATCCATTCATCAAAATGTATAATAAATAAAAAACTACTCATAACCAATGTTTACTATCTTTCCACCCGCTATTTCATTATACCATCCAAAAAAAAAAGACCAAAAAGGGTAAATCCGCCACCACCCCGTCTATACATATTCGATTCACGATGCTTATTTCCATGATCGAAGAGAGGAGAAGAAGAATAAGGAAAAAGAAAAAACAAAACATCGGTATCTTATAGAGAAATAGGAAAAAAAGGAAAGCATCCGTCCCAAAACCCTTATCCACCCCCGCGTGTCATGCACGATCCATCGCTATCAAACTTCCCCACTCAACTTTTTTCTAGATTTCTTTCTCTGGTGGTATCATTTGGTATCACTTCATCTCTTTCCCTCGTTTACCCATGTAACACTTTTGAAAAAAGAAATCCCTTAATCCTGGAAAAACTTGATGATTTGCTGCAAGTCCCTCAAACCGACGCCGTGCTTAGGATAACAAATGTAGACCTCTTCACCCAAAGCGCCAAACTTGGATCGGAAACCCGCCTTGCGTCGGAGACCCAGGCTCTCGACGATGGAGCGATAAGTGGTGGCAAGGAACTTAGCCCGAATGCCGTGGAGATGCTCACCGGGTGTCAGCTTCTCTGACACGCCAACACCAAACGTCACCTGGCCGGTGACACACGAAAGAGCGTGCTCGATGAGAATCTCGATGGCGCCGTTGATGGCGCCGGGGAAGTCAAGCGCCCACTTGACCTGCCAGCCGTGTCGGGGAGCCAGCTTGGCCAACACCACCATGGCGTGGACCTTGCCCTCCTTCTCGGCAGCAAAGTAGCGGCGGTGCTCCATGTCAACCCAGGGACGCACCTCGGTCATGTGAACCTGCTTGCCCTTGCGGTTGGCCTTCCAGGCCTCGATTTGCGGGTTTGCGCGGCTGATGAAGTCGTCATCAGCCTTGACTTCGTGGATCTTGACGCCTTCACGCTCGACTCTGCGGGCCTTGGGTCCGCCAGCAGGGCTTTGGTGCCTGGCTGTGTCGACACGCTGCTCCTCTGTGCAGGAGAGGGTTCGCCAGCCCAAATCGTGGGCCAGGATCCTCTGCACGTCGTACGAAACAAGCATCCACATTGGGACCATATGGAGCTCCGTCAGCACATATTTGATAAACGACATGATGACGTCGGTATACTGCGACTTATCGCAGAGAGGATCACCAGTGACCATGGCAAACTTGTCCTGTTTGACAAATCCGACGGCAGCACCAGACTTGTGTCTCCAGATTTCAAACCGGTCGTCGAGCCAAGAGGTATTGGAAGCATCGCCGTAGTTGGCAATGAGCTTCTCGACGGGAGGAGTGTGGAGTGCGGCGTACTGCTTGGTGGTGTCGGCCTCGGGATGGGGCAAGGCAGGCTTGCGGTCAGGAAGAGACTTGGGATCACGGTAGAAGAGCGAGGCGTTTCGGACGTCTCCGAGCTCAAGCATCCAGGTCACAATACGCTCGAGACCCAGACCAGCTCCAGCATGGGGCGGCGCACCAAGGTCGAAACCGGCCAAGTACTCTTCCATGCCGTCTTCCGCAATGCCAGCAGAAGACATGTTGGCGCGCAGCTCGGCGGCATCGTGGATACGCTGACCACCAGAGCAAATCTCCTGGCCACGGATAAAGATGTCGAAAGATCGGGTCCACTTGGGGTCCTCGGGGTCCTTGTGGGTATAGAACGGACGGGCATTCGTAGGGAAGCGGTCAAGAACGTAATAATCAGTGTTGTACTTCTCCCTGACAAGCTCACCCAGACGAATCTCATCGGAAGTGGACAAATCTTCCTCGGGAGCTTCACGACCATCATCTCTCAGCATCTGAAGGCCGTCTCTGAAATCGAGAATGAGTGTCTCATCCAGATACTTGAACTCAGTGCTAGGCCATCGTTGCTTGAGAATCTCAACCTCGGGCATGGCATAGACGGCCTTGAAGACATTCTTGAGAAACTCGTCAAGCACATCGATAACCTCATGGTAGTCATGCTCGATGGCCATCTCGATATCCAGACCGGTGTACTCGGTAAGGTGGCGATGAGTGTTTGAGTTCTCTGCACGGAAGACAGGACCAATCTCGTAGACACGACCAAAGTCGGCGGCGACGGACATTTGCTTGGCGAGCTGCGGGCTCTGGGCCAGGAAGGCTTTGCGGCCGAAATAGTTGACCTTGAAAACGGAGGCACCGCTTTCAGTGGCCGCAGGCTGGAGCTTGGGAGTATTGATCTCTACGAAACCAAAGCCCTCGAGGGTTTCGCGGAATTGGTGAGAGACCTGGGATCGAATGCGGAACAGAGCCTGGTTGGCCGGGTGCCGCAAATCAAGAATACGCGACGACATGCGGCTGCGCAAAGCCTCAGGGGGTCTGTAAACGCTGAACGGGGCGCTCTGAGCCGGGTTCACGAGCCACAAGCCATGGATATCAACCTCGGCGTGGGATACGGTAGCAGAGCGCACAGGCTCCGGGGGCGCCTTGAGAACGCCGTTGATTTGGAGCAGAGACTCGGCAGGCAACTTCTGCACCCATTGGACCATGTCCATGTTCTCTCTAGACAGGACACCCTGGATGGAGAAGGTCTGGTCACGCAGGAGAAGGAAGTCGAGAGCCTTGGAGAGCTGGCGCTGGGTATGAATACGACCACGGAAGTTGACTTCAGTGCCAATAGGCAGTGTGTCCAACTCGGCGATGGTGTTGAGCTCGTATGGGTGCGTTGGCCAGTCAGAGCCGCTGCTGCGCACGCTGTCAAAGGACGTGGTTGAGTTATCCATGCTGGATCGCGGAGAGCTTGGTGCCGACCTGCGGCCGCCCTCGTTCATTGTCGCCAGAATCTTGCGAGTCGCCTCACTGTGGACTGCCGGGGCAGTAGGCGAGCTGGGGATGGACAGCGCCGACAACGTGGGCGTCGCAGGCGTAGGAGTCTCATTCATCATGTACTGATGGTAGCTGCTGCGGTTGCTGTTGGTGCCGGCAGCGTTGTAGCTCTTGGGAAGTTGATCGCGAGGCACGGAACGGTCAGGACTGGCCCGCCTGCTACTTCTCGTGCTATTGGATCGAAGAGGGAGGCCAAAGGCCGAGAGGATGGGGGAGTTTCTCCCGCTCTCTGTAGACGGCATGGTGACGCTATGGATATGCGCAGAATCGATGTATGAGTTGTAGGTATGGGGCTCGAATCCGGCTTGCCTCGAGCAGGGATCTGATCAGAGGATTGACAAGAGAGCAAGAGACTGAGTAGCTGCTCAGCGAAGCGCAGACACTGCGGTACAAGTAGCTCTGGCTGTTGGCGTTATATCCGCGGAATTCTTGCGCTGAATCTTGCGCGGAACCTTGCACGGAATCTGGGCTGATTGGCTGACAGCGGTAAAAGTCGCACAACGAGCAAGTGAGTGAGACGAGCGAGCGACGTGTGGCAACGGTTTATCCCACTCTGCCGGAGGTCGCGGGGTTGCTTGGCGGGGTTACGAAATGGACGGCGCTTGTTAAAATGGCAGAAGTGCCTGAAGGCCTGTCCTGCAGCCCGCTGTAATTGGTCCGGCGCTGTGATTCCCTTGCAGGCACGATGATGTTATCGAAACCTCTGCCCTGACAGGTTTTGCGTTGTCAGCTTTTGTGTTGTATTTTCGCCTCCGCGTGCTTTGTTGCTTTCAGCGTCAATGACGTGGAACCGAATCACCACAACTGTCGAGACTGGGAGCTGCGGTTTCTCAGTGGGCGGTTATTGGCTGGTTATTGACCCGTGGGGGGCTATTTTTGGCAGTCTGGCAAGATGGAGGGGGAATTGGTATGTAGGAGGTGCTTTATACGTATATTCGAGAGGAGGTTGTGGCAAAGCAGGGCGCGGAACTTTCCTCTTGTATGAGTGAGGTTGTCTCTTTAGGGCCACCGGCGGCGAGTCAATGACAGGATGATGGAGAGAAAAGGAAGAGAAGAGAGAAGCCACAACAGTAGTTCTTGGCGAGGCTTGCCCTGGTCTTATATAACTCCAGAGGGCGTTTCAAAGCAACAGCCAATGTTTAGTCTACTAGGTTATCACTGGCTGATGGGTGCGAGACAAGTAGGCGTAATAATTTGGTAACAAGCCTATGCAGATGGGCGAGAATAACCCGTTGCTGGAGTGGATGCCGCCGAGGATGATGGGGGCAGCTGAACGGGGGGGTGTATCAGCAGCAAGAGGCCGAATTGAGAACGATATCAAATCAACGCCATACTATGGCCAGGCCAGCATAGATAGACTCACAACAGGCGCGAATTACTCGTCGGATGGCCGAACCGAGCAGGAGGGGCTCGTCCTCTGACCTCTCCTCGGCAAGCTCGTGGGCCCCTGGCCAGCAGGCTTCGGCTGCCGTGAAAACTGCCACCACTTTACCGTCATCCATCGTCCTGCTGCCATCAGCCCAAAAACCCCACCCGCCGTCGACTTTAGACTCCGCCCGAGCCCGAGCAGCCTATCCGCCTAGCACGTTTGGGTGCGGGACGGAATCAGTGCGAAGATTCTTTCTGTGTCATTGGGTGCGCGCAGCTGAGGGGTGCGCGCCCTGCAACCAGTTTACTAAGTGGTGGCCTGGTTCGACGTCAAATCTCAGCCTACGTTAGCAAGCAAGGCCTGCACTAAGCGCCGTGCTGACTGAGCCCGAGCACATGCAGCAGCGGCAGCAACAATGGCAGGGTTTTCCCTAATTCTGCGTTTTCCCATGCCTGAATTTTCTGTAACCCCTCTAGTCCCTCTAGTCTCTTCACGCCTTCGGCCGGCACTGCATGTCTAGTGTCACGCGAGATACACGGATTGATGATTAGTGGACAGGCGGATTGGCGCTAGGCTGCAGTCTGGACGCCCAGCTACTCGGGCTGCCGCTTTCAGCGCTGTTTTCTTTTTTTCTTTTTCGTTTTCTCCAGCTCCATCAATGCATGTATGCTTATGTGCTCTTTTACCTAAGCGGCGGGCTGCTTGCAGGGCCCGTTTCCCGTTTCCCGCTGCCCAATGATGAATAATATGCATATACGGCTATACGATTTATAAGTGCAGCCCTGCATGAAGTGACTCTTTTCAGGCGGATGTCCATGATGTAATTGTGCCATTTACGGAGCTCTTCCCCTGCAAATCGCCAGCTCCTTAAAACCGTTGAACAAGGCAA
Source organism: Trichoderma evansii (assembly GCF_050947405.1). Classification (NCBI taxonomy): domain Eukaryota; kingdom Fungi; phylum Ascomycota; class Sordariomycetes; order Hypocreales; family Hypocreaceae; genus Trichoderma; species Trichoderma evansii. The sequence continues at coordinate 228,876 of NW_028145192.1, read as the reverse complement.
GTACCGGGATCTGGTTGCCCATGTTGTTAGCAGGAACCAGCAATTGGGAGCAAAAATTTGCAGTTTTTTTGCTCCGGGCATACAGTAGAGCAATGAAGCGCATGCGCCCACGACCATATAGTACCTAGACTGCGACATTAAATTACGAGCCAGCCAATACGCCTATGAAGGACGGCCAAAGTATCTGCCAGCAATGTCGCGCGCTGTCCTATTGGGGTAAGGCAGCAGCATATTCCAGATCCTACTCGAAGTTTATCCTATCTTTTATCCTATCGAATGCCGCTAATGCCGCTGCCTCTGTGTACTTTTGCGCTGATCCAGGCCGAGACCGGCTATCGGGGATATACCTACCAATCAATGATAGATGTTCTCGCAGGTACTTTTTGTTGTTCTTCTGCTGTGCGGGTAATCAATCATATGCAAAGTCGCGGTTTTTGACATGACGTCAGACATTTAAAACCGTCTGTGGACTTGAATTTGACAAGTCGAACAAGCTCGGTAATTTGAGCTATTGTGCCTAGGTACTCCATAAAGATGGGGCAGAAGCATTATGTGCATTGAATAGAAAAAGAAAAAGAAGCAAAAAAAAAAAAAGAGGAACCGCGCGCCAAGCAAGCGATGCCTGGCCCGGCATCGTCCGATCAGCTCCTCGGGAAGGAATCAAGTCGATATTCTCGATACGAGGGAGAGTCGCTGGGCCCCGCCTATGGAGCCAGAGCAGTCAAAGTCGATAGTACGTCATAGCAGGTCTGTGCTCCGATTTCGACTTCCACGATTTTCCATGCGGCCGGGGCCCTGCAAAACGAAACGGTTGCCGCACTAATACTACCGTAGCACTGGGTTTGTATCATTAGTAAGGTACCGCTTTGGGAAAGGTACCCTGGTGCTATCAAAAGGAACTGGTGATGGCTGCCCGGGTCTGGTTTCTGGAATTCTGCGAATCGTAAATTCAAACAAAAATCGCGTACCTCGACTTGTACCTTGATAGATCGACCCAACGCCCTTCAGCCATTCCCTCCGGTCCAGATTCTCTCAGCCCCAGCAAATAGTCTCTCTTAAAGAAGCTTTGCGCCGACCCAGCCTGCTGGTCTCCGGGGCTCAGCTAGCGCCCTATCGAACCCGCTCCCGGTTGTCCATACAGGTGCGTCTCCACGAGGTGATGCTACCCCAGTTATTCGGTTGCATCAACGATTTGTCTTTGTCCAGTTCACGCCCTTTAGCGTTGTATTACGCTTATATTGTGTGAGATACACGTAAAGAACCATCAACGTCTTAGCAGAGAGCCATTCGTGAAATAGACTGTTAAACGTGCTTTGCGACTAATACCACTACCAAATAAGCCCTAGGCCGGAGCCATACGAGTCGGGCAAAAAAGATACTCCGTAAGCGGCCTCAAGTCCATCTACAATTCCCCCTGGGCGACGACACGTTATCCAAACTGTAGATCACCACGCAAACAAAGCACGCGACACGGTACAGTACAGTACTATCAAACGCCTCAGCGCCAAGATCTCAGGTATCGGCGCGTATCTCGCCTCTTTTTGTCCAGCATCACATATTTGTGCCGTACCTTATCCGTACCTCGCGCCACCCACCCTCCTTGCCTCCTCATACCATCAAACTTTTTCTCCTTTTCTTCTCCCTCTTCCACCATCCACGCCCCTCTTCCATCCGTCCACCCCGCTGTTTCCTCCCCCAGAGTCAGACTGCAGCCAATCCCCGCTGGCCCTGCCTTTCCGTAGAAGCCAGGCTACGCTGTAGCAGAACCAAATCACTGTTCAACAGACTCAAGGCGGATGACCAGAGCGCCTCTCCCATGGAAGTCATCCCGGAAACCATCAGGAAACCGACAGTGCCGGAGCCAGACGACTATGTCAACCCCTTAGAGGCAAGTTCCCGCTGGACCTTGAATGCGCGTGCTCAGGCCATCCGCTATGCATCCAGCCTCGGCTTCAGCATCGCCAACCGCACAGAACCTGCGGCTCCTACGCCGTCCACCGAGTTCTGGGCTGATTCTACGCTCGCCGAATGCAAGGGTCCCAAGAAGATCAGGGTCGAGGTGTGGACGCCGCCTCGTCTGTCCATCGGTCCTCGAGCGGCTGTCATCGCTCTCCATGGAGGGGGATGGATTCTCGGCCAGGGAACCGATAATGCACGCTGGGCATGCGCTGTCATGACCTCGCTGGATGCCGTCGTCTTCACCGTCAACTATCGCCTGGCTCCCAATCACCCATTTCCAACCCCCATCGAGGACTGTGTCGATGCCATCTTGCAGATAGCCAAGCGCGCTGGCCAGTTTGGCATCGACCCCAATCGCATAATCCTCTCTGGCTTTTCCGCAGGCGCCACTACGGCCCTCTCAAGCTGGCTCATCATGAACGACCCGTCACACTGGAACTACACGCTGAACTTTCCGGTCCCTCGCATCACTGGCCTCGTGCTCTTCTACCCTGGCCTGGATTGGACCATCAATAGGGCAGACAAGCGGATGAGTTGCTCCCGTCCCGACCTCACCCTGTCCAAGGGTTTGACGGACCTCATCGATGCCTCATACGTCTATCCCCCAATCCCTCGCCACAAACGCGCAGATCTTCGGCTCTCCCCGGGCTTGATGTCGGATGACATTATGAAAAAGCTACCGCCCGTCCATCTCTGCTTGTGCGAGTATGACATGCTTCTTGCTGAGGGCACCCGCTTCGCAAAGAGACTGCAAAGCCTGAAAAAGACTGTCACTATGCGTATTGTTGCCGGTGAGAAGCATGCATGGGACTGCCCTCCGCCAATGATACAAAAGGAGAGTGTGGAGGTTGAATATGCCGAGGCGACTCAGGCCATTGCCAACTGGCTCGGTCAGGCGCACGACACTGACAGGGAATCGATGCGGTCAATGAAGACAAAGCGTTTGCGGATACCCCGGCCTAGTTTCTTGAATAGGTCAAAATCAGCTGGCCCGTTTTGACCATGTCTTTTTTTCCTAGATTCATTTTTTTACCCTTGATTGGCGGCTCATAGCGTTTCTCTTATCCTTTTCTGTTTCCCTCCTCCGTTGTTTATTTTTTTTCTTTTCCTTTTTTGACATCGTCTCGATGATACCTCAGAACTGCGTTGCGCTGGGTAGACAAGAGTAGACAAAGACAGACAGACAGACACGTGCGTACAGAAAGATGACTACAGCCAGACGAGAGACTACTTAGCGAACTGATTATTGCTGGCGTTTGGAGGAGGGAACATGCATAGAAGCGGCGAATAGGCGAATGGGGTGCTTATCTGGCATAAACAAGACCTGTCTGAAAAGATGTAAATGAACTTTTTATTTGATTTAATAGCACACGATTGAAGATTTACTGTTGAATAGTTATATATATCAAAGACTATAATCTTGGCATCTTATTACTTACCGTGGCGCTAAACTAACTTCCCGCCTATACTCGAAATCCAGGAGTTTAGCTTTGAAGGATTATCAGCCATGGCTGTCTTACGTCCTTCAAATTCAACCACACCATCATCGATTGATTTCTTTCATTCACACCCCTCCTCTAGCACGAGAGTCCTCTAGCACGAGAGTCCTCTAGCACGAGGGTATTTATGCAAGTTCTATCATTCATGACACTTCACATGTCATGGCGTTTTTTTAACCTGCAACCAATAGTACCATACATCGATCTCATGTTTGAACCTTTAAAAACTTGACATCTCGGATAACCGGAATGGAAGTGGGAATTTCATGCGAGTCGCACACGTGGGGGAGCCCTATAAGGCAAGATTAACTCTCGATGAGAGCATGTGCCGGGTCCGGTGCCGGGTCTAAATGGGTGAAACGGAGAGTTATGAATCGTTTACTTGCTTGTGATTCTGTCAGGGATATATATTACAGGGTGTGTTGAAAACGAAGCTAGCTATACCGTGAATGAGATGATATGCAGTTCGGAAGGTTCGGGTAGACTATTGGAGGATCATGGGGGGTGGGTGAGACCACGAGGTGGCTTTTTGGGGAAATGAACCAAAAAGGCGTGAATGAATCAAGATAAAAATAAATGGTTAATAACTAATTAAATGGTCCTAAAATGATGTTAGCATAATAGTCGGGTCAGGCTGAGAGGATTGAGGATGATGATATGCGGGTTAATTAGAGTGCTGACCGAAGCCGTGGCGTGGTTGAGCTGCCGAGGTGAAATGGCTTGTGAGTGCCGGGAGGATGGAGGGGGGTATCCGGAATTTTGTTTGTGGTTTACACCCCCGGATGCCATATGAGGCAGTTGAGCTTATTTGATTATTTTCTTTTTTTCCTTGTTTTCACGTGAATGCTTGAGAGCTCGAGAGTTGATACCTTGTATGGTAAGGGCGAGTTGTTGGAACGACGATTCGTAGTATCGTATTGCTACCCTAGATGGCGAGAAATGTATCGCTGATTTTGATGTTTTCTGCTACGTTCAAGGTCCAGTAGCTTTCTAATCGAACATACACACAAAAGTTTTAAGAATCGACAGCTCAAAAAGTACTCCTAGGGTAGTTCGAAGGCTTCAAGAGGTTTTGTAGTTACAAATTACAGAAAGGGGTTTCAGAGGACTCAAAGCACCTTACGACTTGGATTTAGATAAACCCGCTATATGAAAGTCGTTAGCAGTTTTTGAAATCCTTAATAGGAAGAAGTAGAAAGATAATACCTGACAAACTTGCTTGGTTGAGTTTTCTATTGCTGTTCATGTAATGCATCATGATATTTGTGCTCTCCACCGTGTCCTTACGTCTCCTTCACTGACGGAGGAGATTTGCTTCACCAGTCATGATGAAAGCCCTATTCCTTTAATCTAAAATCTGTAATGCTTTTAAAGTGTCTAATTCAGATGATCTGCATGCGACACTCCAGGGTAACAACGCGAAATAAGCGTTCACGCCTGTGCTTGAACACCAATGTTCAAGTGCATGGAGGATTTCTGCTACAATTACAACGATTCTCTCACAACATTGTAGTTTCAATCTCAAAAAGATCAACGAATGTAGAAATACTCAGCGTATGATTCTTGCTGCCTCCCGCGACTGAGTACTAATTCCAATGCTCCTCGGTTATAGTTGCAGCGTTTAATGCGTTTGTGTGCAAGAATCTTTTTATAGATGAGACAGCAGCCGATTACCCGCGTCTTCTACGGTAAAACGAGCCTATTGTTGAGCTCTCCTTGCATGCTAGCGGGCTGCATACCCAGAGTGTTTTTTCCTAACGTACTTCGTAGTATTACCATGGAAGACTACGACTACTGGTAGGCATATGTAATATAGCGACTTAGCAACTGCTGGGCGAACATGACAGACACTTTAATAAGCCCCAACATACCGAACAGATATACCGTGTCGTCGGAACTACCTTAAAATCTTTGGTGATGGGAGTCATGTATATACTACTGGAAATTCAGACGTTTTCACGTGTTTATTAGCTGCAATCACTCTCTTCTCGGCGAGTACATCATCAAAAATGGATATAGAGCATTTCATATATCTTCAAGACGCTAATATGTTTAACCCAGCTAATAATAGGATTATTCGCCTTATTTCGTTTCTTCGTTAATTACCAATATGTACTAGATTGTGCTAATAACTTAACCAACTTTCAATCAATTTACCACTTGGCCTCCTTGCTCTCCACGAAACCCTTCAGAATACCGACAATCTTGTTGAGAGCGGCCAGGTAGACCCTCAGCTCGTCGGTAACCTGAGCCTGGTCAGCTCCAAGCTTGGCGTAGAAATCTTTACGGTAGGGGCAGGCGCTCATGGCAGCACTGAAGATAGGCTTGATCAAGAAGCTGTGGTGTGGCTTCAGGGTTGAGCCGTATGCGTTTCGGAAGGAATCAGCAAGCTCCTCGGATTCTGTGGCCACGTTGGCGCTGAGGGCGAGGCAGGTAAACTCGAGACCACTATTTTGGAGGATCCATTGTTAGTCCCAACGTTTTTAAGCTTTTATGTGTGGATGGGCTGCAGAAGGCTCAATTATACGTACCGGACCAGCCACAGAAGGCCCTCAGTGGCAGTGTGCTTCTTGGTCTTGAGCTCGTTGCGGCAGAGGTCCTGAACATTCTCAGATTCGGCGGGGGCGGCGAGCTGGCGCTCACGGAGCTTCTATACATAGGGTAAGATGTGTTAGCTATCAATTATCCTGGAGGCCTCTCTAATTGATGGTATGGACGCTTCAATAAGCTATAGGCGTACCTTGACGTTGCCAAGCAGATCATTCTTGACGGGAGAGAAGGCAACAGAGCCCAGGACGTCTGCATAGCCGGGTTAGACACTTTGCTCTCTTCAAGGCATTGATCCTTATGACTGCGGCTTACCAAACATGGTGGTCAGGGACTCGGCAGCATCGAGGAACTGGGTGGTAGCAACGGCATTGCCATTCTCGGCATCAATGGGCACGTCCACAAAGGACTGCTTGAAGGTCTTGACGATGGTGGCGCCGACGGGGATATCGAGAGCAGACATTTTGGAGAGATTTTCTTGTATGTGCTAGAGAAGCAAAAAGAAGAAGACAAAGACAGAAATGGAGAATTGAATTGAATTGGGAGCTGTAAGGGAGAAGAAGAAAAAGAGGCAGATGAACACGCTATCAGGTCTTTGGGTCTCGGCGGTGAATGCTCGACATCTGGCCTGGAGCTGGTGGGGCAGTGAGGCACAGGTGGGGTTGTTGGAGAGCCAGCCACGAGACTTGAAAGAATAGGGGTCGACGGGGAGGGTTACGAATCTGCAGCGAACTCAATGGGGCTGGATCGATGATACGAGCACTGTGTCGTATTTATTTAGTATTTATTTGATTACAGCAAGTATATCAGTAGCAGCGGTGATATTGCTCTGAGCTTGTGTTTATTTTTGGAGAATGTTTGTAAAGCCCAACACAAGTATACACAGCCCCTAGCCTAACAAGGTCCCAGCAGCACTTATACTGACTGTCGGTACCTTGGATCCAGCTAAAGATGGATCCGTTTCGAGACTGTGGCCGCGATCCGTATTTCCTGGATCAAGCCCACTCAGCTGCATATAAGCACTCCGCATTTATTCCGTACAGAGAAGCGTGACATAGCCCGTACAACCAAGACTTTGACAGATGGCAATTGAGCTCTTGGAAGAGAGCGCAGTGTATCCCGCTTACATAATGCTGGGCAGCGTAACCAAGGTTCAGTATTACGCGTCAGTAGGTACATACTCCTTGCTGTACAGTACTTTGTTGGTCTGTATACCAAGAGTCAGTCGGTGCGCTGATCAGGTGTCAATTCCAAGCTGTTTCTCCAACTCGGCCGCCGTTGTAACTATATTGCCTTTCTTTACCATTGATCATCCTCCAATGCACAGAATTGATGATTGATTGACAGCCCAATCTTTGCCCAACTTGGCGATTCATCATTGTTACTCCCACGTGTCTTTTAAACATGGCTTCAAGCTCGGATCGCTCAGATGAGCGGCGCCAACCGCAAGAACTGGCGCCAAGACAAGCACAAGTTCTCAAGCTGCAAAGCATACCAAGTGCAATAGGCGGATTTTTCTCGAATAAGTTCATATAATTCCACTGCACACCATACGTCACTGTGTCCACCTAAAATCACAGCATTCCTCTCTAAATATTGCTTCTATTCATGTTTCTTTTTTCTTTAGGCAACAAAACACCCCGGCTCTCAATTATCGTGACGTCATCATCCCACCCTCTCAAACAAACAAGGCTGGGCCCTCCACTTTGGAGCCAAACCTGCCAGACATCGATCCATGTCACGCCAAGACACGAAAAAGAAATAAGAAAACTTGGATTAATTGGCCCGAGACAAAAGTAGAGCCGCTGCTAGACAGATTAGCTTTGCATATATCGTTTTACCTCAAATAAGTTTGCGGATCTGAGTTCCCCAAACCTCCCAATCCCTGCTGTTATTCGCGGTCAGCCCTGTGGCGCCGCCGGCATCTGCCTCTTACAATGCCCTCCCTTTGCAAAAGGGTAGAATTAGTTCAGCTAGCTCTAGCTCTCTTCGGGTCGATCCTTCCGTCATGGTCTCATGCCGTGGAAGTCTGCTGAGCTTGAGCCCCCGCTTCCTTGATAGCCTCGATCTTGGCATCGATTGCAGCATGTTATATATATGATTGCTTTATCTGGCACCTCCTCTACCCTCTAGCGTCTATTCTTTATCTCAACTTTCGTCACATTTCACTTTTCAGATACCCAGACTCGTTCCCCCCAGCTGCTTGTTTAACTCGCGATAGTAGCCTCCCATCCACTACCCTATGACGGAACTCATTTCATTCTACCAGTAGTGTTATAACAATGGCCGCCTCCAAGTCTACACTACATGGCTTTGTGGACCACATAAAAGATAAACTCCATGATACGAAGCTGTACGAAGCTAAGGAGGCCGTATCACATAAAAAGCATCAGATTGGTAAATTTGGAAACATATTCAACAAAAATCATCGCCACGATGAAGAGCACGAGGTCCGCTGCGACGAGAAGAGAACCAAAATCTGCGAGTCTCACCGATTCCATTCGTTTTTCCCTGAACGAGATGGAAATCTCGTCAAGTGGTATGTGGATGGGCGAGACTACTTCTGGGCCGTGTCTGTCGCCTTGGAGCAGGCCAAGGAATCCATTTACATCGAAGACTGGTGGCTCTCACCCGAGCTGTTCATGAGACGACCGCCTCACCAAAAGCAAGAGTACAGACTAGATCAGATTTTGAAGCGAAAAGCGGATGAAGGAGTCAAAATCTTCGTCGTCGTTTACAAGGAGGTCGAGGCCGCTCTGACTTGTAATTCGGCACACACCAAACACGCCCTACAAGCTCTTTGTCCAGAGGGCACTCCAGGATTCAACAACATAAGGATTATGCGGCATCCAGATCACAATGTTCTAGAAAATGCGGCAGACATGACAATGTACTGGGCCCACCACGAGAAATTTATTGTTATTGACTACTCTATGGCTTTCATTGGCGGTCTAGATCTCTGCTTTGGCCGGTGGGACACTCGGTCTCACCCGCTTTCAGATGTTCACCCAGATGAGGTGACTGAAGAAATTTGGCCAGGCCAAGACTTTAACAATAATCGAATCATGGACTTCAAAAAGGTCCAGGACTGGCAGAACAACGAAGTCAGCAAGGCAGATTATGGCCGTATGCCTTGGCATGACGTCTCTATGGCTGTGATCGGGCCTTGTGTCCTTGACATAGCCGAGCATTTCGTTCTACGATGGAATTTTGTCAAACGAGACAAGTATAAGCGTGACGCGAGATTCGACTGGATTATTCTCGAGGGTCGTGAAGGCGAAGATGAAGACTTAGTTGGCGTGCAGCGGCCAAAGTATCCGATGGGAGACTACATTAAGCATCCTTTGACCCCCCTGAGCACCAAGAACCTACCCAATCGGGGCACTGTCCATGCTCAGGTGGTGAGATCCAGTGCCGACTGGTCAAGCGGAATTTTAACGGATCATTCCATTCAAAACGCATATTCAGAAATCATTGCCACCGCGGAACACTATGTCTATATTGAGAACCAATTCTTCATCACTGCCACTGGCGAGCACCAATCCCCAATCCACAACACGATTGGGAGGGCCATTGTTGATGCCGTAGTCCGAGCTGGAAAGGAGGGTCGAAAATTCAGAGTCATCATTGTCATTCCTGCCATCCCAGGATTTGCGGGTGATCTTCGAGATAACGCCGCATCTGGCACAAGAGCCATTATGGATTACCAGTACAAGTCAATATGTCGAGGGGAGCACTCCATCTTTGAACAAATCAAGGCTCAAGGAGTGGATCCTACTCAACACATCTTCTTCTTCAACCTGAGATCGTACGACCGTTTGAATAAGACTCCTGCAATCACCGAAGCGGAGGAGAAGACGGGCATTAAATACCAGCAGGTCCAGCGAGTCCTCGCCGAAGACATTATGAGTGAAGGAATTCACGGGACATCAGATCCCATTGACAACGAAAGGGATAACCACATGGGCCAAGAACACGAGAAAGAAAAGGCTCATAATGAAGCCTTACAAGCAAAGGAGGCATTTGAGAATGCCAAGCCAAAGGAAGAAGTCAAAACGGCAACTACTGTTGCGCATCATGCCATGGCTGGCCAACCTCCCTTGGAAGACGAGGTTTGGCCTGAGACAGATCCATCAACTGAGATTAAGAACTGGGTTCAGGAGGAGCTTTACGTACATGCCAAGATACTCATTGCCGACGACCGAGTAGTGATTTGTGGCTCGAGCAACCTGAACGATCGTAGCCAGCAAGGAAACCACGACAGCGAGTTGAGTATCGTCATGGAAGACACGAATATCATTCGATCCACCATGGACGGAAGGCCGTTTGAAGCAGGATATCATGCAACGACTCTGCGGCGGATGCTCTGGCGAGAGCACCTCGGTCTTCTTCCTCCGCAAGAATTTGATGCCGATAACGACATCAATGCAATGCCACCGACTGTCGAGCCCAAGAATAACGTCTACGATGATGATGACAGTTGGAAGTTTGTAGAAGATCCACTTGGTGACGAGCTGTGGGATATGTGGACAAGTCGAGCAGACCGAAACACGGAACTCTTCCGCCAATTATTCCACGCCGATCCAGATAATAACAGTAAGTCAATATTACAATGAGGATGTAGATGTTTCACAAGCTGATGCAAAAATAGTCAAAACGTTTGACGATTACAATCGTTTCCTTCCGCCTACTGGCGTCAAGCCCGGTCACATTTTCGACCAGTTCATGCCGCCTGAGGAGGCGAAGAAGAAGCTGGCAGAGATCAAGGGCCACCTGGTGTGGATGCCGATGGATTTTTTGAAGGATGCGGAGATGGCTGAGCGGGGTCTTCAGGTCAATGCTTGGACAGAGAGTGTGTATACTTGAATGGGCTGATTGTACATGTAGATTTCTCTGGCTTGTTGTGGGAAAAGTTGAACAAAGATACCTAGTATGTTGTAATGAGTATCAATGAGCGTCATGAAATAGTTATCAACGAATCGTTTCTTTGGCCCTCGCGCCTATACTTTATATACGTATCTTCTTCCGAACTCCAACAGCCTTGGTCAATGCTTATGATTTCGTGCATCTATGAGAAACTCCGTTGCAGAAGCGAGGTCGCATATCGGGTCGCATATTGGGTCGCATCAAGCGCGCCGCTACCAGGGGGGCTACCAGGATGGCTAGCTGTGAACCACTCCTTTAGCGAAGAGAACCAGACTTCGGCACAGTTGCTTTTTGAGTCTTCTCATCGGTGTTAAATACCTAGGAAGAGACGGTACAAGGTTCAAAAAACCGGCACGTACAGTAGCGGGTTGCGCTGGTGGTCTAGAAGCGCCGTGCTGGGTAGTCTCTGTGACCAATAGCAGCGGCGAAGTGGTCACATTTGGGGACATCACTTGCATAAGCCTGCGAGGTGAAGAACGTTTAAGCCTATGATGGAGGTTGAAGAGAGTTGCTAGTAGTTCTCTTAAAGGTAGGTGGTTTGCCCCCCTTTTCTTTTACTGCTGCTACTATTGATTTTGATCTCTAGCGAAAGAAAAAGAGAAGAATAAAAGACAACGTGATAAGGGAAAGAGTGGAGTTGAAGCGTATGAGGTTGAGAGGTCGCTGATGCTAGTCAGTGAAGTTTTCTAAATACAAGCTTAACGTATATAAGACATTGTCAAGACAAGGAAGATGGAAAGAATAAAGAAAGGAAATCTAAACAAACCTATTTCGTGCTGCCGCTGAAGTAGTCACCGCCTTTACATTCTAATCTCATGAGTCACTCTATTATACAGACCCTGGCTCGGTTTTCGTTTTCGCTCCTCTTCATTGGTGCCCAAGCAGCAAACAGGCTCAGCACTCAAAACAGATCGGCGGCAACGCGCGGCAAATGCTTCTACTTCAAGGTTATCTCTATATGTAAAACTCAACATAAACGTCTATTTCTAAATATATGCTTCTTTGTTTCAACCCTTTTCCGCCCATGCCCGGCACTTCACGCACACACCAGCCCGCCATGATGTGTCCAGCAAGCACCGATCATGCAAGAAATCCAGTTTGGTTCTTTTCTTCATGCTGGTTCAGGGGTCTACAAGTTGACATCCCCGCTAATTAGACCAGCCCGCCACTTTTTTGCAGCGGCCCTAGCGACTGTTAGAGCCCCCCTGGAGTGGGCAGTGGCGCAGATTACAGCACCATCGTGCCTAACAGGCGCCGGACCCCGCTGCCGCCAGCACTTGTCGCCCAACCCCCATCAGCGGCTATTCTGGAGAGATGGCATCACCACCTTTATGGGTCTGGATTCTGCCGCAGCTGTAGTAGTCCCGCCTACATCATTGGCAAATCACCAGCCACCAGCCCAGCTTACCTGGCGCTTCCTACGTCGCTTCTTTGTCTCGAGGGAAACGACTGCGGTTTCTTTCAACCCGTCTCTCCATAATTTTGTTGCTATTACTCCTTTCAGCATCAACCTCGATTGTTCCTCTTCCGGCATTACTGAAGGACCCCGCCTCAGAGTCCAAAACCTTAGGCTCTCGGCGACGAGATACTTGTACAAAGGAAAAGGTGTCACCAAGCTACTAAGCTATCTTACGTTACCTCCGCACAAAACAGCTCGAGCATACGCAAGACCCCTACGCAAGCTCGCCTCGTCGTCTTCTCTTGAGCTGAAAGCCCATCCGTTGCTGTCGATAGCTGAAACCTGCTTACGAGACAAACGGTTGCTTATAGCTCGCGTCCCGCCTAATTTCATTCCTCCCCTCAACGACTCCTCTAGTCAGCAACAAACGGTCTACCAACATACGATACTATTTCTCTCGTGCAGCTTGCCATCGCACCACACTGCTGTATCCCCGCCGGACGTCTTGTCCTCCGCGCTGGACGACGCGCATGCGACTTGCTGGACGTCTCAGCCGTGGCCCATTGAGTCTACCGCCAGTCGCACAAGATGACGCAGTCTCCCATGATAGCCGCGCCGCCCAAGGCAACCAATGAGATTGACTGGGTTTCGCCGTTAAAGACCTACATTCGCGATACCTACGGCGATGACCCCGAGCGATATGCCGAGGAGTGCGTGACGCTCAACCGCCTCAGGCAGGATATGCGAGGTGCGGGAAAGGAGAGCACTACTGGAAGGGATATGCTCTATCGTTACTATGGACAGCTGGAGCTGCTGGACCTGCGGTTTCCAGTGGACGAGCAGCATATTAAGATTTCATTTACTTGGTACGAGCGTTTAATCTCCAAAGTCTGAAAGAGGCCTACCATATACAGCTGCCTGGGGAGATGTGTACTAATATAAATCTCCTGTCTCCTGATTTAGGTTCGATGCATTCACTCACAAGCCTACAACACAATACTCGCTCGCATTCGAAAAGGCCTCCGTCATCTTCAACATCTCGGCTGTTCTTTCCGGCCACGCTGCTATTCAGAACCGAGAAGACGACTCTGCACTGAAAGTAGCATATCACTCGTTCCAAGCATCAGCCGGCATGTTCACCTACATCAATGAGAATTTCCTACACGCTCCTTCGTTTGATCTGAGCCGAGAAACTGTCAAGTGTTTGATACATATTATGCTTGCCCAGGCACAAGAGATCTTCTTGGAGAAGCAGATCAAGGACCAGAAGAAATCAGGATTGCTGGCCAAGCTAGCATCGCAGTCTGGATATCTCTATGGTCAGGCTATCGAGGGCGTGCAAGAGAATGTCACAAAGGCCATATTTGAGAAAGTCTGGTTGACAATGGTTCAGGTAAGCCGGAAACTCTACTCGCCTGATTGTGCCCCCTTCTCAATGCGGATGATATAAAATTCCTACATGTACGATATGACTAACTTGGAAAATGAAAACAATGTAGATCAAAGCCAATCTGCTCAACTCCATGGCGGAGTATTATCAAGCAATGACCGACGATGACGCCGGCCAACATGGCGTGGCGCTATCACGACTTCAGGTTGCAGACAACCTTGCCAAGGAAGCCGACAGATTAGCGAAAAATTTCCCCAGCACCGTGCCATCCAATGCCAATCTTGGCGCTGACTGCAGCACGCACCTCCAGGAATTAACGAAGCGACAGTGCTCCACGGTTCAGGAGCGGCTGCGAGAGGCCATCAAGGATAACGATTACATCTACCACCAGACAATCCCCGCAGAAGCCAGTCTACCTCAGATTGCCAAGCTGCCAGCTGCGAAGCCCATCCCAGTAAGCGAGCTCTACGCTGGTCAAGATATCCAACGCATCACCGGGCCCGATCTGTTCTCCAAGATTGTACCCATGGCAGTTACAGAGTCTGCCAGTTTGTACGACGAAGAGAAGGCTAAGCTGGTGAGAGCCGAGACGGAAAAAGTAGACACCGCAAATGGAGAGATGGCAGCAAGTTTGGACTACCTTCGACTTCCGGGGGCGCTGCAGGTATTGAAAGGCGGTTTCGATCAGGATATTCTACCTGACGAAGACTTCCGGCAGTGGTGTGAAGATGTTGCCAATCATGAAAACCCAGTGAGCATCTTTGACTTTTTGCGGAGTGAGAAGGAATCCATTGTGTCTACCTTGGACAAGAGCTCCAAACAGCTGGACATGGAGGAGAGTGTGTGCGAAAAGATGCGGTCCAAGTACGAAAACGAGTGGAGTCAACAACCTAGCGCACGCCTTACAACGACCCTACGAGGCGATATTCGCAACTATCGAGAGGCCCTGGAGGAAGCCAGCAGGAGTGACAGTCAGTTAGCAGCGAAATTGCGTCAGAACGAAGCGTGGTTTGACGAGATGCGAAACGCTGTCGCCAACGGACAAGTCGACCAGCTCTTCTCCAAAGCGGTCTCTCAGGCAAAGGCTAGAGGGAGCAACGCCGTCAGCCCATCTGGAAACGAACCAAACCTACTCGATGCGGACTTTGATGAATCTGGACCGTCAGTCGTGGAGCAGATAGCAAGAGTTGAGGAAATTCTCAAGAAGCTCAATCTGATCAAGAGAGAGAGGAACCAAGTTCTCAAGGACCTGAAGGACAAGGTGAGAGCCATATTTATATTATCATGAAAATGGTCGTTGAAGAGATGTACTAACAAAAAGAAATCATAGATCCATAACGACGACATCTCACAAGTCCTCATCCTTAATAAAAAGACAATTGCGAATTATGAGCAGCAACTTTTCCAGCAGGAACTGGAAAAGTTTCGACCTCATCAGAATCGCTTACTCCAGGCAAATCACAAACAATCAGCCTTGATGAAGGAGCTCACTGTTACCTTTAACACTTTGCTGCAAGATAAGCGCGTGCGAGCCGAGCAGAGCAAGTACGAGTCTATCCAGCGACAGCGGTTATCAGCCATTGGCAAGTATAAGCGCGCCTACCAGGAGTTTTTGGATCTGGAAGCGGGCTTGCAGAGCGCCAAAAACTGGTACTCGGAGATGAGGCAGACGGTGGAAAGCCTTGAGAAGAACGTGGATACATTTGTAAACAACCGGAGATCAGAAGGTGCACAGCTACTCAACCAGATCGAACAGGAGCGAGCATCCAACAAAAGCCAGCAAGCGGAGCTGGAACGAGAGCGCCTACGCGGCCTTATGGAGCGTATGTCAGTTGAGCCTACACAGGCGTCGCAGCCAGTGCCAGCAGTGCCAGCAAGGCCGCCTTCACAACGACCAACGCCTGCGCCCCTAATGCAGCAGCAAGGTCAGGCTACTCAATACGCCCAGCGAAGCAATAGCAACAGTTATCAGGGGCAGTATCAGCTACCGACATCTCCGCCACCCAATCAGCAAAACTTTCCGGGTTACGCCAGCCCCCCTCCTCAAAGTACGTTTTCGCAGCCCGTATACAATCCAAGCACGTACGGCAGAAACCCCGGGCCGACATCACCTCCTCCCAATCAAACATCTTTCAATATGAATGTCATGAGAGGCCCTCAATCACCACCCCCAACACAGACGTCTTTTGGGCAGCACCAGACCTACAGTACGTATGGTGCGTTACCCACACAGCCTCAGCAGCAGCAAATGCAACCACAGCAGCAGCAACAGCTCCCCCAAACGGGATATGTACCTCCTGGCTTTGTTCCCCCGCCACCTCCTCCAGGCCCTCCCCCATTGGGTCCTCAACAGACTATTCACTTCGGCCAGCAAGATTACGATCATGTAACTGGCCATCCTCAGAGCGCACAGCCCCGGTCAGCTCAACAGCAACAGGCACATGATCCATGGGCTGGATTGAATGCATGGAAATAATTGGGCGAATGGGATACTGCTGTGATTATTGGCAGGAGAAGGTAGCAAGTATTAAAAGTGTACGGAGATAGGACAGTTAGTTGGATGAAAATAATACCAGTTTCAAGCAATCAGAGAAGAGAGAAATGGTAGTATAGATGGTGGTGTAGCTGACACGTTCCAAGAAGATTCAAGATGAAGGCTCAGGGTTCCTAGAGGGAACTGAATAGCTGCAGGTAATGGCTGTGAAAATGGGTATGAGCCAAGACACATGGAGACGGACAGGGAAGAGGTGAATATGGAGATAGACAGGCGTATATTGAAGGCGTTAATAATATCTATTTCCCTCCCCCATTGTCCCTTTTCTTACGTGTAGTGATGTTTGTTATGAGAAATTCTAAACGGCTAAATATTACCTATACATTTCTAGTAATACGGGTAGTGCATAATACAAAATGGTGTTCTTCGTGAGCTTGGCTGAATAATTGATACACGGCTATTCGCCACAGGCTGAGCAAAAGGGAAATAAACAGCACAGTTGTTATGCTTGAAAAGTAAAAGCATCGAATGGCAGCAGCAGCGTGGAATCTGCGGAGCACCCGAGTTCGGATCTTGTTTGTACCCCGCAGAGGCTTCTGGGCGGGCCGGGAAGATGGAGAAATTGGAGGCGCCTAATTTGACCGCTAGAGGAGGGTGCTGAGTCGTATTTTAGCGATCTTCGGGGGGCCTGGAGACAGGGGCGGGCTCTGACTTTTGGGGAGGTTTTTGGAGAAGGCATTTGGGTCGTGCAGTAAGTAGGTAGTCTTTAGCAGTGCTCCCTTGGACACTTTATAATCATTATATTTTAATGAGGCTATGAACGTTTCGGACATATATATCCCAGATCTTGCAAGCAGGGCATTAATTCACAATTATCCGTCGGGTTGATGGAGGCCGAGAGCACGTTGAGTACTTGCTGGAACGAAACAGTGGATTTTCCAGGCCTTGGTCCCCGTAGAAGCCACTATCGCTAGTCGAGCCGCTTGGGTTATAATATTAGCCGACGGCCAATGAGATTGCCCCCAAATCCGGCGTAAAGTCGACCGAATCGTGCTGCAGGTACTGTGGTACATGTATATAGTTCAGTGACGACAAGCGACAACCGACGCGCGACAACTTCTCTCTTCCGCTTTCATCTTTGGTCTTTGATATAGACAACAGGTTATTAATTCTACGGGGCAGGCATCGTCCATTATCGTCACATTTCTTTTTTGGTTAAAGACATTGCAACTTGGCAATTGTTTCCAATTGACGCATTCTTTCGTGCTCATTGCTTGGGCACCCACCGATAAGAACTGCCGGTTATTGAAACGTCATCATCAGCAGTTAAAGATAGAGTCTTGGAGAAGCGGAAACACAGGAGAAGATGGTGCTCACAGGCAGTGATGTCGCAAAACACGCTGACGAAAAGTCATGCTGGGTGATTATTCATGTGAGCATCTAGTTTCATCTCATCTCATTGACTGAGCTTATCTGACTGACTCTCATTAGGGCAAAGCATATGATGTGACAGAGTTCTTACCAGGTATAGCCATAATGATAGAGAAGCGCGGTGTACTCATTCAACGAACAATGCTGATTGTGATTTCATGAAATAGAGCACCCCGGAGGTGAAGAAATCATTCTCAAATATGCCGTATGTGCAAATCCCCTCTCATCCCATCTCACCTCATTCAAAGTAAGATTGCTAACATGACGACCACCCAACTCCAGGGCAAAGATGCCACAGAAGAATTCGACCCGATTCATCCTCGGGACACGCTGGACAAGTATCTCGAAAAGTCCAAGCATCTTGGTCCCGTGGACATGTCCACCGTCGTGCAGGAGGTCAAGCAGGAGGATCCCGAAGAGGCTGAGCGGCAGCAGAGGATAGCGGAGATGCCGGCGCTGTCACAATGCTTCAACTTACACGACTTTGAGGCCATTGCGCGGAGAACCATGAAGAAGACTGCGTGGGGATACTATTCCAGCGCAGCTGATGATGAGATTGTGAGTTTCCTGCATCGTCTAACATATAGCATTCATCTAACCGAATCATTAGACTATGCGTGAAAACCACAGTGCATACCACAGAATCTGGTTCCGTCCGCAAATCCTCGTCGACGTCTCAAACATCGACCTCTCCACCACCATGCTCGGCACCAAAGTCAACGCCCCCTTCTACGTCACCGCCACTGCTCTGGGCAAGCTCGGCCACCCAGAAGGCGAAGTCATCCTCACCCGCGCAGCGCACAAGCACAATGTCGTCCAGATGATCCCCACGCTGGCTTCATGTTCTTTTGATGAGCTGGTTGACGCAAAACAGGGCAACCAGGTTCAGTGGCTACAGCTGTACGTCAACAAGGACCGCTCAATCACCAAGAAGATTGTCCAGGAGGCCGAGAGGCGCGGCTGCAAGGGTCTCTTCATCACCGTCGATGCGCCACAACTCGGCCGTCGTGAGAAGGATATGCGACTGAAATTCACCGATTCTGGAAGCAACGTGCAAAAGGGCCATAAGACAGATACCAGCCAGGGAGCAGCCCGCGCCATCTCCACCTTCATCGACCCGTCACTCAGCTGGGCCGATATCCCCTGGTTCCAGAGCATCACCAAGATGCCCATCATCCTCAAGGGCGTGCAGCGTGTTGAAGACGTCCTTCGTGCCGCAGAGGCCGGTGTCCAGGGTGTCGTGCTGTCCAACCACGGTGGCCGCCAGCTCGACTTTGCGCGCTCCGGTATCGAGATTCTCGCCGAGACGATGCCCGTCCTGCGCCAGCACGGCCTAGACAAGAAGATTGACGTCTTCGTCGACGGCGGCGTGCGCCGCGGCACGGATATCCTCAAGGCGCTGTGTCTCGGCGCAAAGGGCGTGGGCATTGGTCGGCCGTTCCTATACGCCATGAGCACATACGGCCAGGCGGGTGTGGAGCGCGTCATGCAGCTGCTCAAGGACGAGATGGAGATGAACATGCGGTTGATTGGCGCGGCAAAGATTGAGGATCTGCATCCTGGACTGCTGGATACGCGGAGTTTATTCAACCATTCGAATTCGACGCCGACGGATTCACTATCGTTGACTACGTACGATCCGTTGATTGTTCCTGCACAGAGAATTAAGGCGAAGCTGTAATGAATTAACGTAAGAGAAAGAGATGGATGGATAGATGTATGTATAATATATAAACGAGTAATATATATGTATGTATTTCATAACGTGAATCTATCTCATTGATTCCCCCAGATATCTACAGTAGTGCTTTTCATGTGTCCTTCATTATACAAATTCATATCACAGCTCACTCCCAGCTACTTGTAATATACACCTCCCTCCTCCCCCCTCATGCAAACTCTAATCACAGCCCATTCAAAAACTCACGCAGCATCATCGGCTTCCTCACTGCGTTATTCAGTCCTTCATGAAACGTCACCCACACCTTCTCCTGGGTTGCCGCCTTCTTCTCCCTCTGGCTGCCCGTCACCTCTGCCAGCGGCTGCGCCTGAATGATGCGCCCGAAAAAGTCCTTCTTCACCACTAAGCCGTCTTCAACAATCGCCATATCGTCCTTCTGGCTCTGTGACGGCTGAGTAAGCGGTTGAAGATGGTCACTCTCACCGATGGCACGTCCGGCTCGGAAGCGTGCTTGCCGGGCGACTGCCTCGCGGAGGGCGATCGTGCGGTGGAGTTCCTGGTCGAGGACCTGCCGGACAGCGAAGCGAGTCGGGGGCTGGGATGTAAGAAGAGAAGCTGTTTCAAAAGTCGAGAGAGCATCGATATCACTATATGATGTTAGTCAGCCGTTTTCGTCTTTTTTTCTTCGTGTAAGGAAATAATGAGAACTTACGGGTCCATGCGGTATACAAACTGCGGCCCCCGGTTGGACACTACATCAGACTCAATCTTGCCCTTTTGCAAGGCAATGCCAACTTCAGCGAGCACCTCTGACGCGCGTTTGACCATGGCTCGCTCGCTTTCCTTGCGTACACTAGCCGTAGTGCCCTGACTACCGCCCACAACGACAGGCTTCACATCTGGTGCCAGCATGCGAGTAAGGTAGGGCAAGAACTCCGTGGACACGTCCTCTGCGCTGCGGAACAGGCGCATCATGGTTGGGCTGAGCTGGCTTTGAAGAGATTGCAGCTGGGCACGAGTTTGTTTCTCAGCCTCAAAGGCCTGGTAGTCAGCGCGCGGGCCAGAGAAGGGTATTGATGGACCGGTTTCTTCTTCTCCAGGTCGTTGGCCGTTGGGTCCCATGTGATTGGCATAATGTCTCTTAGGCGATGCAAATAAGTGATGGCAGGCCAGAATAGGTTGAGCCAAGTAAGGGGAGAGCTCCCACTCCTGGCTGGCGAACAGCCTGGACTGGCAGGCATCGTGAAAGTACAACCAGTCGTAAGCTTGGTTTGGTTTCGTGAGATATGAATCATCGTTGAACTCGCGGTTTGGATACTCTGAGAATACTTCTGTCACGACATGGCTGATTTCGCCACTAGCATCAATCATTTGTCGGAGACACTCCATTGCGTATTTCTTTTGGTGCTCTCCAAAACCAAGCTCTGTCTTTGGCTGTTCGTGCGCTGTCTTGGATCTGGATAAGTCGAGTGCTTGTTTGGGAAACCCGCCTCCCTCTTGGAAAAGGCGAGTGATGATGTCTTTGACACTGCCTCGTCCAAGGCCGCGAGCGCCTGCTGCGCCATTGGCGAGCTCCTGGAGGATATTGCGCTCGATCCACTCTCTGGTGAGACGCTGGGTGGCATTCATACTTGAGACTTTGAACTGAGAAGCTACCCATTCACCAATAACCATGATCCCTCGAAGATCACCCTGCACGGTGCTTTCTTGCCCTCGTTTAACATCGATACCGTTAGCCATACCCCATGCTGTCTCACACAGCTTGCGTGCTGCATCTTTATCGCAGGGAATCCCTTCTTTCTCAAATACTGTCTTCAAGCGACCCACCACAGTATCCAGCGTCGGCCGGCCGATGTGGATAATCTCGGCAAGATTTGACTGTCTCAACGGCCTCAGAGAAGGATGATATACATCATTGCATATAAGAATCAAGGGCCGCATCAGGCGGAAATCGTCCCCTTTCTTCTTTTTGCCTTCATAAGTCTTTGATACTCCTGAAGCATTCTTTTGATCGATCAGTACCAGGTCAATCAGCGCTTTAATGAAACCGCCTTCTCCTGAAGCTCCAGATCCTGTCACCACACCATCGACCTCATCAACTACAACACACGCAGGCTTAGCAACCTTCTGCGGTCCGTTTAGAGATTTCTGGTTGCCAACGTTTTTGACGCTCTCCGTCCCAAGACTGGTTCTGATTCGATTCTTCACAACATCACGACTTCGGTCATCACTTGCGTTGACCTCAATCACCTCATAGCCCGCTTGCTTGGCGCAGACGTGGGCTAGCGTTGTTTTGCCCAACCCAGGTGGCCCTGTCAGCATCAAAATCTTTCGATGAGGTTTCTCTTCTTCTACCTGGGAATTGGGTCCATTGCGTCTTTGAATTTTGGGTTTCGCTTTGGCCGTGCCTGGAAAGACTAATGGATCCCACTTCTTGAGCCAACGTAGGACAAGTCTGTTGGTGGAATCGTCTCCGCACAAATCCATAAAGTTTCTCGCTCGGTATTTTTCAGTCCATAGCATAGTCTTCTTAGGCTTTTTCTCTGATATTGATGCGGCCTCCATACGTCGAATAGCTTGGTTGGTGTTTGGAGATGGCGGATTGTTCCGCCTCTCAGCCATTTCATTTGTGGCAGCGTTGATGAGGTTGTGTATATCAACGCCATAGTAGTCTCGTTTCGCCCGTCCTTCTTTGGTCTTTGACCTAGCCGCTACCATAGACTCGTAGGATTGAGCAGCGACTTCTTTCCGCTGTTTAATCGTAATTTCGCGGCCCCCGCATGTTTTCAGGGTGTAAGTAGTCTTTGAGCGGGTTCCAAAGATGGGCGTTGTAAGAAGTGAATCTGATTGGGCCCAGAGGGGCGCTGTTGGTAGTACAGTAGCTTGAGAATTGTCTGTTGGCGTTAACTCAGCTGCCGGGCGGTCGATTGCTGAATCTTCGTCGCGGGGAATGCTGTCACTGGCATCTCGATTCGCATCTCGAGCGCTAAAGATAGGGCTCTGTGGTCTATTGTTGGGTTGATCCTGAATTTTGCGTCTCTTGGAAGGAGATCTTGAGCCAGCCCGAGGTGCAATTTCTGCATCTGATTCGGAATCAGAGTCAACGAATGGTCCAGCAACTCGGGGTTTTTGTGTCGGATATTGAATATCGTGAGGTTTGGCGCGCTTGGGTGGAGGAGTAGGAGGGTCGCTTGGGAAGGTAATTGGGGAGGATGCAGAGAGCATTTTGGATAAGCTGCGTGTCCAATAGCACAAATAACACTCAGTATACACAAAAAAAGACAAGAGAAATATGAAAAATGTCACTGGCCTGGGTCAAGGCTAATGTCCTTGGCCTACAGTATAGAAAACTCACGACGCGTCTCGATAAGGGAAGTGGGCTGGGACGCGTTGAGTGGCCCCACTATCGGTGGGCGCTCGGTGAGCCGGTCAGAAAGCACCACACCGGGCGGCAGATTATCGGCTGGATGGCACCACCAGAAAAAATGACACCCACATATTGAGCTCTAAACAACGGCCCTCAGTGATCTCGTCAAGCTGCAATTGTCGCCGGTCGGCTCGCCAAGATGAGAAAGCCGTATCGTTTCTACAGTTTAGCTCGCCCTGTAAGTTCAAAGCTATACTGGCATTTATGACGCTGTATTCGCAGCAGCTACGGCGCAGGAATTGCGCTGGATCATGATGGCGGGGATCCTGGTTACTGATCTTTGGCAAACTCTATAGAAACTGCGACAATCATGGAACAAGTACAACTTGTATAACCTGTATCGCCAGACTGGCCGAGAACCCCAGATTAAAGGCACACCCACTTTCTTTCAGCAAAAATGGGCGGCGAAAGCGAAAACTCGATCATATCACGGAGAGCACATCCCCGAAAAGAAATGGGTGCGACTCTTCTCCCGCCGACTTCTTTCTGCTGTTGATATGCCGCCGGAGTATCTGGCAGCACACGATGGTTCCGAACAGGCTGCCGGCCGTGGTTCCGGCTTGACAACAACTACGGTCTCGGCCGAAACCTTTTCCAAAGTCCCCAAGCCCAGCACTCAAGAGCGTTCAAGGAAGAGGGCAATCTTTGGAGATGTGAACAAGCTGTTGTCGGATCAATTCCACAACATGACTCCTTATATGCAGATGACATTTGCACCACTGGAGAGGAGATTGGATACCGCAGTATTCCGAGCTCTATTCGCCAGCAGTGTCCGACAGGCACGCCAATTCGTCATTCACGGAGCCGTGACAGTCAATGGAAAAAAGGTTTGTTGTAGCTTTATTTACCGCCTATATATTTGGCCAACATGTACATTTTACTAACAATCACGCAGATGGTTCATCCGTCTTACCAATTGAACCCCGGCGACTTGTTTCAGGTGGATCCCGAGAAAGTTATGTACGGAACAGGAGTTCAGAAAGCACAGCAAGGAAACTCACGTCTTCGTGAGAATCTCGAGGCTAGACAAAAGAAGGCAGAGCAAGCATTCCAGAATGCTGTGAAGAAGACAAGCGGTGCCACTGCTGCTGCCGAAGGAGAGACAGAAGGCGAGAAGGCTGAGTCTGAGGCTGCTGCCGCTGAAGGCGAAGCCACTGAAGGCGAAGCCGCTGCTGCTGAAGATGCTGGATCGCTAACCCCGGAAGCCCAGTGGCAGCTGAACAACCGAGCCTTGAAATTTCTGCTGAAGGATGTCAAGAAGCTCTTGAAGAACAACCCCAAGGACCTTACCGCCAAGGAGAAGAAGCAGCTCCGCCTGTTCCGAGCAGATGCCAAGCGCTTCCTCTCGCAGCCTGAGAAGAGCGAAGGCAATGTTGGCGAGCTCATTGAGGAACTGCAATCACAGATGAAGAGCCACGAACTGATGCGAGAGAGCTTTGAGAAGCTCAGCCTGAAAGAGAATCAGACCCAAGAACAGCCCGAAGCTGAGGCTGAGGCTGGAGCTGAGAGCGCCGTGACAGAGGGTGAGCAGCAGTCAGAACTTAGCAGAGAACGACAGATTGAGAAGGGTCTGGAGGGCCTATCAGATGAGCAGAAGACCAAGGCCAAGAAAATCATGGGCGACGCTCAGCTATCTCGAGAGGAAATGAGGAAGCTGGCCCGCCTGCTTCAATACGACGAAGAAAACCCCATTGATGATTCCAAGCCTTATGCTACCCCATGGAGGCCCCGCCCTTACATGTCAGCGTTTGCTTTCATCCCTCGATACCTCGAAGTCAACCCCAACATTTGTGCTGCCGTCTACCTGCGACACCCGGTTGCACGAAAGGGTATGGCCGAGGTGCCAACACCTTTCAGCTACTTGACAAGTCAATTGACCCACAACTGGTACCTTGAGCGTGGTTAAGTGCAAGTAGGGGGCGTTTAGAGAGGGGCGGTTAGGAGGTGGATGTATATATCATGATGTACAACTTCTACGAAGAAGGAAAAGGGAAAAGGCGCCAAATTTAGATGAAAACAAACAGAAAAGAGAAAAGTCTATGTAGGCTATGTATGATGATGAAGCTGGGGCTGGAATCTGCTCCAGGCCTCGGTATGTAATAGTATATACAAAATAACTACTATATGCTTGAGTCGACGTAGAGCGTAATTGTGAGATTCTGAGAACCATGTATTTCTGATGTCTTTTTTTGCCGCGGCTATTGCGCCTGTTGTCAAAGGCTCTCAACACTGCCAGATATTAAGCGCAAACAGGGAGAGTTGTCAATGGCAGCGCCGTAATAGGCTATATCTTAATTGGGCCGACAACGGAGACAACTAGCCAAGCAAGACTGTCTTGGCTACTAAACCCCCCACATAGAGCTGGGTATAACGGATACACTGGGAATAACGGATAGATCGTATTCCATCTACGTATGTTGCGGAGTGTATGAACAAATTGGGCAACGTAGTGTGAATAAGCTTCCTTACAAATTCAAGACACCTTAGTTTAACCTTGTTTTTTTCTCCTTCAAAATGGATTCTTTTCTAGTGCGTATTAGCATCTCTTCGGTCTTTGAAACATGGATTTGTAATGTCGTTAGTTGGTAAGCCCTGAAGAGTAGAACTAGCAGTAGTGGAATGGAGCAGTAGGAATCGGCTGCTACTTTAAAGATGATGTTAGCGTATCAAGCATGTATAGCCCTTACTGCACGTATAGTATCAGTGCACATGGTTGTATTATGTTGTACATAGGCACTTGAGGAAGCCCGCTACTATAACTCGCCTCATCCATTCGGCCATTATAATTCGTGGATTCCCATGCGTTCTTACGTAGTGTTCTAGAATATGGCTCATCACATGCACCGATCATCTAATCTAGCCTTGTAAGGCGTTTCAACCTCGATTCCATTATTACCCAGAGCCCCAGTCCCTAATCAAGCAACTAAATTAATAGCATTAAACTTGATTTGTGTGACGTCGGAGAGCGAGAGAAAGACGAACCATGGTGCCGTCTTAGCTAATCCCAACAGGGCGCCAAACCAGAGCTTAGTGCATGGCCGCCGCTCAGGCATGCTCGCCTGGGTCGCTCGCATCGGCTACTCGCCCCTAGTCTGAGCGGTCGACGGCTGTTAATTCTCCGCGGTAAATATGGGGAAGGCAGCGCATGCTTGATAATCGCCTGTTTGTGTGCAAATCGCAGTTTTCGATGAGTCTTGTGTGGACCAATTGATGATTTATGTCTATTTTTGTTGTCTGGCAAGCAAACCAGGGCAAAATACAAAAGACGATGCACGCAGAGATGGATAACCGGCACCAACAGGCGGTATTATGCCGAGAACTAGTGTCTCTCATGCAGCCACTTTGTTTCGTCGTCGCACATACAATCAACCAGCAACAGTCAACAAGAGACAGCCGCATCGTAGCCAGCATTCATGCCAGAATGATGTCGTTATAGACAGGTAGACAGAATGATTGCTACTGCTGCTGCTGCTGCTTAGAAATGCAATTCCAAGCTCAACAATAGCCATTGCTTTTGCCTCTTGTTCGTCTTTGAGCCGTGGATTCAGCCGCCGTCTGGTTGCTGAACGGCAATGCATGTAAGTGGCGCCGCTGTCTGGGTCAGACGCCGTGCCGCGAGAGGCAGTAAAATCTTGCGTGCCAAAAGCCAGGGATTCACTACTCTTTGAGGAAATTCCCAGCGGCCGCAGTCCCGGTCCAGCGGCACTCGCCGCTCGTGCGCCGTCGTCCGGGGGCTGAAAAAAAAAAAATCGAGTCTAGACTGATGATTGACAAGCCGCAGCGTCCAATCGCAGCGGGCGGATTTGCCACCAAAGCTCAAACTGGTGGATTCTCTCTGCGCTCTGAGGCGGCAAAACAGCGTAAGGCTCAAGGCTCCAGGGCATGTGGCCACCAAAGACCCAAAGACCCCTCTGTTCTGGAGCCGTTAAACTTATTTGTGGTCTTGTTGCTGGTACCTACATGCTTTAAGACGGCAACCCTTGCAACTCTTATTTCTCCTCCCTCACTTCTCACCTCTCGCCTACCGCAGCTTTTGGTTGATTTCTTCATGTTATTTTTACATCCACATATTTAGATCCTTGCCTGCCCGCGCGATTTTTGCCATTGGACCCCCTTAGTCCTCGAGGACGACGCCAATTCCCTGCTCTGCAGCCTCGCCATTGAACTACTGGATAGGCACTTGACTGGGTGGCTGGAGCCATCCCCGCATTCGCATTTTGTTGCAGCAGCTTTCTTCGACCTGTGGTCTCCGAGTGCGCCGAGCTCAGCAGCTGTCGGCCGACCTGCTCCAGCTTCGATCACGGCCTACAGGGCGCAGAATGACAAATCACTAGAGGCCATTGACTGGTCCCTTCGCTTGGAGCAGAGACTCCAGAAGCCACGCCACGATACCGCCAGCACCGTCCCAAGGGCGGCTGTCCAAGACATCGCTCCCGAAACCAGTCTAACCCTGCAAACATACCTCAGAGCTCGATGTGACATCGCGTGCCGACATATCAGATGCTAGCGTTCGATTTGTCCATTCTGTCCTGCATAATTCGCCATATCTAAACCCCGTATCTCTCTGCGCCGCACCTCTCCTGCTCTAAGCACCCTATCTATCTCCCTATCTATACCTATCCACCTGTCTATCTACCTATCTATCTACCTATCTATCGATCTGTCTATCGATCTATCAGGCCACCATGGACGGGAGCGATCCGCTCCTCGCCTCATCCTCAGCCCGGTCAACGCCTGCGGCCCTGCCCAAGAAAAAGGCCCGACGAGGAACCGATTCAGCCAGCCAGAAGCGAAGATGTATCAGCACGGCCTGCGTGGCTTGTCGCCGACGCAAGTCCAAGTGCGATGGCGCGCTGCCAAGCTGTGCGGCCTGTGCCAGCGTCTACGGCACTGAATGCATCTACAACCCGAATTCCGACCATCGCCGCAAGGGAGTGTATCGAGAAAAAATCGACAGCATGAAGGCCCAGAACTCGACGCTGCAAATCATTGTCGAGGCAATCTTGAACGCCAACGACGACGAGGTGCCCGAAGTTGTAAACAAGATCCGGACATGCGACAACCTCGACGCCGTGGCCCAGGAGCTCTTGGCCATGAGTTCTGAAGTCAAGGAAGAAGAATTCGACGATCAGTCTGACCAAGGTGTCATGTCATTCTTGCCAGTGCAAGGAGAACGGGAACTCGCAGGGAAAATGGGAGAGCTACGCCTGGAAAATGGCTCACTGCGCTTCATTGGCGGCACATCTCATCTCATCTATCTGGGCGATCCTCACAACGACGACCTTACTTACGACTCGCCCTCAGAGGTAGGAACATTCAACGAGAACCCCATCACATCCTGGACCCGCGTCACCACCGACCCACGCCTCATCATGCACCTTATGAACATGTATTTCAACTACCATTATCCCTACTTCACCACACTCTCGCGGAAGCTATTTTGGCGTGATTTCATGAGAGGAAAAGCAAGGCTTCAGCCAGGCACGGTATATTGCTCCTCGCTGCTAGTCAACGCGATGCTGGCGCTTGGCTGTCATTTCACCGATATTCCAGGCGCGTTTGGCATACCTGGAGATAGCAGAACAAAAGGAGACCATTTCTTTGCCGAGGCCAAGCGATTAATCATTGAGAATGACGAGTATGAGAAGCCCCGGCTCGTGACCGTACAGGCTCTGGCCCTCATGTCCGTGAGAGAGGCGGGTTGCGCGAGAGAGGCCAAGGGCTGGGTATATAGCGGTATGAGCTTCAGAATGGCTCTCGACATTGGTCTCAACCTTGAAGTAGATGGATTGGATAAGGAGCACATGACGGAAGAGGAGATTGACGCTCGACGCATCACTTTTTGGGGGTGTTTCTTATTCGACAAAACTTGGTCCAACTATCTGGGCCGCCTGCCGCAACTGCCCAGGAACTCCTTCACTGTCTCCAATATTGACGTCTTCCCTGACGAGGACGCTGCGCTATGGTCGCCTTTCACCGACAAGGGATTCGACGAATCTCTCGCTCAGCCATCCAGGACACGAGCAGTCGCGCTCCATTTATCAAAGCTATGTGAAATCAGCAGCGACATACTCGTCTTTTTCTACCATCCAAGCCATATAAAGAGATCTGGCAGCAAGTCTCTCGAACTCAAAAAGCTTGGCGAGCTTCATCAGCGACTCGAAGAGTGGCGGAAGAATCTGCCTAAAGAATTCGAGCCAAAGGAAGGCTTGCTGCCAAACGTGATATTGATGCTGTAAGTGTGCCATGTTAAATCTAACAACCTAATGAGAAAAGATGGCTGTAAACTAACCTTTCCATCTTTCCTATAGCTCGTTCTTCCACCTCCAGTACATCCATCTATTTAGGCCATTCTTGAAATATTCGCCATCCGCATCTCCTCTACCATCCCACATATCACCAAGGCGAATCTGCACTGCAAATGCAGGTGCTATTTCCAAATTGATGAGATTATATAAGAAATCATGGAATCTACGACAAGTTTGCAATATTGCAGTCTATATGATTCACAGCGCTTGTACGATCCACCTGCTCAACCTTCCGGAAAAGACTGCCAAGAGAGATCTCACTCATGGCCTGCGGCATCTGGAAGAAATTGCTGAAGATTGGCTTTGTGCCAGGCGCACATTGAGCATTCTCAGTGTTCTAGCAAGGAAATGGAAGTGCGAATTACCAGAGGACGCCGAGATGATCCTGAAACGGACAGACGAGAGATTTGAATACTACAGCACGTCTGAAGTTCCATCGCCTGGATCGAGCAACGTAGCCCCTACATCACCAGGTGTTTCGGAAGAAGGGACAGCTGCGGCTGCCAGGCTCGAGTATGGACAGATTAGGCACCAGACGTCAGAGCCTATGACACAACCTATGTTACAGTCGTCTATTGAGGAGCGGATGACCATGGACTCACCGCTAGCTATGACCAACAGCAGCCCTCTCTCTGGCCAGCAAGTCATGGCCATGGATCCTACGCAAATGGACTTCCAAGATATTCTAAACTCATGGCCACAACAACTAAACATGCCCCTAAACTCGCAATCTCCAGACGTACCATCCACCGCCCAGAGCCACCTATCATCAAGCATGAGCCACAACCCAAGCCAAAATCTAAATATTGATAGTCGTGAGTGGCTACTGAGCGACTCAGCACGACTACATCAAAGTTTTGGGAGCTGGAACATCAGACCGCAGCAACAGCAACCCCGAGGGCCTCCAACGTCGAACGCAATGTTCATGTTTAGCAACGGTCAGGGGGATGGCTCTGCGGTTGACACACCCGACTTGAGCAGTTTTGATTCACTTACTGAGTCTTTGACGACAATTAATACTTGGCTCCCGCCGGGACTGGAGTAATGAGAGGATATCTTTTATTTTTTTCGGAGTTGGTAGCTCTTTATAATCTTTTTTTTTTCTTCTGGTATCTTTTTTCTAACTGAGAAATATCCATGGCTGCTTACATGTATTTGTATATGGATTCATTCATCTCTCTCTTTAAGCGAAAGAGAAAAGGGCAAGGAAGTAAGGCGTCAAACGTGTATGCGATTTTTGGGCAAGACGGGCATGGTTCGGACATTATGATGGGTGAGGGAGGCTTTTTTTTTTTTTTTTTTTTTTTTTTGCATTGTTTCGATTTGTTTCGAGGAGCAGGGTAGCCATTAAAAATTCCTCGTCATCGTAAGCCACAGGATACCCTATTTTTTCGTGTTTATTGTAGCGGTAGGAAAAAGCCACCATGGCCAAGCCTACATGTATGTAACGTTTTATTTCTGCAGCCGCCGAGAAAGTAATATAATTTAATTGTCTCTCTCACTCCTTTCAGTCTATTTCTCTCCTCTTCCTACTTTTTTAGGACAGTGGTACACGTATTTATTTGATGCTGTCTCCATAAACGGGGCGCTGGGATGTTCATTGCAGAAGTGGGCTGGTTACAGTCAGTCCCTCCGAGCATGTTATGTATGTCACTGGCGACCAGTATCAGTCAAAGTCGGATATACAGTAGCATGGAACGACAGACCGGATATCCGATATATGGGGATCCTACGAGGAGCGGCTACACGCTATCTACGGAATCTGATGATTTACCTTTGATGACCGATTTGTCTTCCGCTTCTGTCGATTACACGTCCCCAGAAAAAACAGGGGTCATACGTATCTCATGAGAGAAAGAGGGAAAAAGAAAGGGATATCGATCTTGGGGCGCCCGCTCCTTTCCTCTGTGGACTAGGCGCCCTCCTCTTTTCCTCTCTTCCTTCTCACAAGGCCCTCATGACTTCCCCAAAGACGCCAAGCGAAAAGAGAGAGGGATGAGGACATGTGTTCCTCGACGGATGTCCGGATTTTCTCCCACTGTCGACGGCGTTACTCTTCCCATCCCCTCTTTTATGCTCTAATTTTTTTTCGATCTAGACGCCGATGGGAGGGTCGATTGGGGTAAATTTTCGGCGCTTCACCCCGTCGTACTGCTAGTGGAAAGGAGGAGGTGCTGGGGGAGACTGGACGAGAGCGGGCCATTCCGAAAGCCATCTTGCACACGTGAACAGGCAGGGTAGAAAGAACGGCTTGGCTCCGTACCGCATGTACGTGTACATAGGATATACAGGTATGTATGTAAGTATGCACATGGGAGCCATGGGCCGGTAGATCGTCATCATTTCCCCCAAATTCGAAGGGGTCTTGTTTCCTGCAGAGTAAGAAGGAGAAGTCATCGCGTCAGAGAATCAGGAGAGGCGCTGGTAATATCAGGATGTTGGGAAAAGTCCTTGGTTAGGAAAAAAACGCGGGATATGTGCCGGGATAAAGGGGGTTAAAATTAGGAGGATTGAGAGTGACGTACCGCATAAACAACAGCAAGAAAAAAAAAGACCGCGGCAGGCTAGTACTAAAAGCTGCCGGCCGTGTCTTTCATCTTATAAATTGGAGGGAATGAGAATCACACTCCAACAAGGGCTGCTGAGGCCTCGAAGGAAACAGAGCAAAAGATCCAAGCATAGGCAGAGCTAGTATTAGTATTGCCATGCCTTGCGAGAAAGCGGAGCTGGGATGCCCTGGGCGCGGCACTAGTGTGCCTGTAAGTGAGTCTTAGGCCAAGCGAAGTCCCGTGCGGATAGATGAAGGAGAAACGGATATTCTCATAACATCTCATATTCTGACCGGCGGCCGAAGTGCGGGATGAGGGTCCACCAGAGTAGAAGCAGAAAGCAATCTTGGAGCTAAAAAGTGCCAAAGCATACCGCACTTGAGTGAGCTGCAGCAGACATTGGTCTTGATGAGACTCCCCAGACGTGAGATTATGGGTCCCCCTTGCTGGATCAAGTAACGATAAGACGCTGCTCGCTAGACAGGGGAACGAACATGCGCCCCAGTCGGCCGCAGGACATCTTGTCAATGACATTGGCCCCTCAGAAGCGCAAGTCATGAGCACTTGACCTGCTTTTGCCTGCCCCAGCATGCAAGCACAAGCAAAAAAGTACGGGGTAGACAGGAGCGGCCGATTGAGATTCAGGTTTATCACCTCTCTGTCTGTCTCTCTTTTTTTTTTCGCCAATCCCTAAAGCCAATCTCTCAATTGCTAGTGTAACTTGTAGGATGTCTGTCTGCGTTCGCGCCACGCGGGCCTTCCGCTCCTTTGCTAGGGGGCAAGGCAGCAGGCAGGAAAGGTTGAACAAACTATTGGAGAGAGTACATGATCAGCATTCTTTCATCTATTTCGTGGCAAGATTTCCTGTGTCATGCGGATAGGGCCGGCATTGGCGGCGACGGACGAGGGGATGGGGGCAGTGCGAGAGGAGATTTGCTTTTTTCCTTTTGATGAACAGACAGACCATCATACACGTACCTTTCATATCCAATTGATCAGCTCAGCAGCTGAAAAGGAGGAGAAAGAACCAATAGACCTGCTCACGATATGGCGTGGTCCAATTCCAAGTACTTTGTAGATTCAGCTTCGGAGGGAATTGGAGGTTTGTCTCTGGCAGAAGGGGCAGAAGGTGCACAAGCTCTACGGAGTACAATGTCGGAAAACAAGTTTAATAATGGCATCTCCTGATTTCAAGTTGAGGAGGATAAGGGTTGCCTTTTCCCCCTCGTTTGTCATCCGGAGTTTTTTGATTCCTGTGATTTTAACCTTTTGCCATTGCCGAGCAAGTCTAGAACACATCAACCTTGAAGAATTGGTCCGCCGTCGACCGATCTCCCCTCTTACGAGCGAACGGGCATTCCTTTGAGTTGCAATTCATGTCCATGTCAACAGTCGGACCATGTCCGCTCGAGCTGCCTTGGGGAACCCGGACGGTCGATCAAGCTTTTCCCCCGCGGTGGCGTCGCAGGCCAAGAAGCGGCTCTTGTCAATGGGCTGAACGGCAAATTGTCATGATAGATCGTGGTAGTCACAGTCGTACGTCGGCGTTTTTATTTCACGCGTCACCAGCTTTTCCAACATGGGACGATGTTCTCCCGCTCGCTTTCAGCTGCAACGACAAGGCTTGGGAGGACATGAACCGGGTTTTGAGTATTTGGCGGGGAAACGGGGAAATGGGGAAATGGGGAAAACCTGGAGAAGCGATATACTCCGGAGTGACAGCTTGACAGATGATGGAATCCCCCAGATCTTGGCCTTGACAAGGTTGCTGAGCAGCGTTGCATCGTGCGCAAAGTGATGGGATGCCAATATAGAGTGCTCGGCCGTCGTCGCAAGGTTCATAATTGGAACCGCTCGACTCCAGGCTCAATTCATTAGGCAACGGATCAATAGCTGGTCTATGGGTTGCAGTTACGCCTCTCGTGAGCGCTGGCGCCTCTGTCAGTGGCTGCAAAACTCCGGGGTTCGGCCCGAGTACCGTTGGGGCCACATGCAGGGCACAACGCTCTTGGAGCTTGAAAACAGGACCCTTGCCAGGGCCACTGCCTCTACTTGGGCTTCGGCGCTATTGCTGTAGGAGGTGTGGCCGATGGCCGGCCTATTTCGCCCCAAGCAGATTTACCATTGCGGGATGCCTTTCGGTACAAAGTACAAGAAGCCAGGCCTCAAAGTCTAAGTGTAATCACACATGGAGTACGGCTCGGAGCGAGGGTGGTAAGCGTACCTACTAGTAGCATGCGCATATCGGGCTTGGTCCACCAATAAGGCCCGCGTTGACATCACCCTCTCCGCCAATCTTAACTCCCCGTGCTCATTTGCGTAGTGTCATTGATGCGGTAGCGGTTATCGACCGGTATTCGCGCGGATTCAAGGGGAAAACTTGATCGCGCTTATGTTAGTACGACGAGGTGCCGAGAGACTTCTTTAAAGTCTAGAATAATCGTAATGGATAGACGTAAATCTCAATGCCTTAACTCTAGAACTTTATATCTGCCGGATTGTACAAGGTACTTTGTCCCTGGTGAGATATATCAATTGTACCAAGCCCGTGTCCAAGTGCTTGCCTTTGTCCTGCAGCCAATGCCGAATTCTCCCAAGGCAAGGTGATCGGTATGCCTCATCGGACTATTAGGCAAGGGAGATTGAAGCCATCAATGCTAAACTAGTTGAATAGCCTAGTTAGCGCTTTTGAATGTTGCACCTCTTACTGCGTTTGGGAGCTCGCCTGTTCAAGCGCAAATACTCAGACCTACCTACTTCATGCGTACAAGTCTCCGTCTGCTAGCATCATCCGAAGCTTTCTCTCGCCGGAGTTGCAATGCAAGCGTGAGGCCGTGTCTCATCTGCCCATGTCTGTGGGATGCTTGAGCCAGATTCCGAGGTATGATGGTGTACAGCCGCCGTGGAGTTGGAGAGTGGGTGGAGTGTTTGTAGGAGTTATTACGAGCTCCAGTTCCAGCTTAGCCCATCTGCCGCCGCTTTCTTGTGCCTTTTGTCATTATGCCGTTTGGTCTAGCTCTTTGTGGCATAAAGCCATCTGTTAGTGAGTGGGCGGGTGGACGATGCTAATTTGGTAGTGTAGATGCGAGTCCGTTATAAACGGAACCCTTGTTTTGGTTCTCATACTCTGTAGTAGTGTGTATGTAAGCATCTGGATTACATAATGGTAGCGCTGCTGCATGTTGCCCAAGGTCCAATACGAGGTGAAGAAGAGATGCTTTTCGTTCTTGATGGGCTGAAGTCTGTCAAAATATCAATGCGACGCACGTGACCTTGCTGTACTACCCCAAGCACCGAAACTCGTCACCACTCGGGACCCCCAACTGGGCAGCCATCTGCCCTTGTGCACATTAGCAGATCTACGAAGTACAGCCTTATATCGAGCACAATGTCCCCTCTCTGCCTACGTTATCACTTCTCTCGCCTGTGGTCCATCACCACGCCAATTCCAATGCTCAAAAGCGTTTGAATTAGTGATCATGTTCATACCACGCCATTGATGCCGGATTCCAAGTGAAAATGGTTCGACTTTCGAAAAATCGCCAGCCCATCAGACACACATACACTGCGGTTCACTCCGAGAGGCCCTTGCCCACATGACTCTAGGTTATGGAGCCTCAGCTCTCGCTGCCCGTTATGCCCACAGTGAAACATACTCAATTTCACCATCTACCAATGCTAATGCGTTGAGCTTAAAGCAGTCAGATAGCTGAAACCCCCCTATCACTATGCACTAAAAGCCTCAGTCGCAGCCAGCGAATGAAGCAGCGAGGCAGTGAGGCTTTTGATATCTACTCGGAGCCCAAGGGACATTTTGTCGACCAAAGCGCTGTCGATCCGCAGATCTCCTTAGATGCCGCCCTTTAACCTTCTGAAATGGGAGCTTCTTCCGGGCGCTAGGTGAAGGAACTTTGTCCACCGAGAAGTCTGTGCGTAGTGTATCACAGCCAAAATCAGCTTGGCTAAGGGCACAGGAAACAACAGAAGACAATTATTCGTCATTGTCAAGTTGAGATGAATCGTTTCATAGACTTCCCAGGAGATTTATCATGTGAATCAGCAAAACATACCCCGGCAGAAGTTCCGATCTTCAGCCAATAGTCGATAAAAGTCGATTCACCTACCACATTCGTCACAAGCGCTATCCAAAGATAGCCCCAGGAGCCTTTGTTATCTATCTGTTGATCTTTTGAGTTTCTGATGTTAAATAGGTAGGGTTGACCATCACTGCTTGTCTGAGACAATCTGCTCGTTAAAGAGAAGGGATTGTAAATAGACAGGAAGGAAGAGAGAATCAGGAAACAAGAGGAGAACCAAGCACCGCGCAAACTGCAGCTATTCCTCAAGATCTATGCTTCAAGATGTACTCATATAACGCCGTTTCTGCCTTAGCTGCATTCGTCTCTGTTGCCGCTGCAGCTTCCAAGACGTGTCCTAGCGATTCTCCACTCTCTTGCCACAACACTACCGCCGTTCAAGATACCTGCTGCTTCATTCCGTCTGGTCAGCTGCTCCAGACTCAATTCTGGGATACCGATCCCCCAACTGGCCCATCCGGTAAGCGACTTCCTGTAGCCTAGCAGGATGCGACTTATTATGACTTTCCAAATGGGGGATGATGACTTATCGATGCTTCTAGATTCCTGGACCGTTCACGGACTCTGGCCAGACAACTGTGATGGGTCGTTCCCCCAGACATGCGACGATAGTCGAGCGTACACCAATATCACCGATATTTTGACTGCCATGAATGCTAGCAGCACTCTTGACTTTATGCAGACATACTGGAAAGACTTTCAAGGCGATGATGAGTCTTTCTGGGAGCACGAATGGGGCAAGCATGGCACCTGTATTACTACCCTGGATCCCAGTTGCTATGAAGACTATGTCCCCACCCAAGAAGCCGTTGATTTCTTCTCCAGGACGGTTTCACTGTTCAAGACGCTGCCTACCTACCAGTGGCTTGCCGATGCTGGTATTACTCCTGATGGTTCCAAGTCCTATTCACTAGACGACATCCAGTCCGCCCTCACTCAGCAACATGGCGCCGATGTGACCCTGGGCTGCGAGGGCAAGACTCTGAACCAAGTCTGGTATCACTTCAACGTCAAAGGTTCTCTGCAAGACGGCAAGTTTATTGCGGCAGCACCTGACGGTGCCAAAAGCACTTGTCCTGATTCTGTCTTCTACGACCCCAAAAACGGAGGCGAGAGCGACGAAAGTATTAATTCCCGCTGAGATGGTTACACGGACAATATGAGCCTGGAGTAATACAGGGAATACAAGCATTAGGCCAAGGCGGACGGGGAAACAGAACAGTGAAATAGACCTGGAGTAGCATACGCAGCACTATAAAGGAGGCAAAGAGTGTGGGGATTGGCGGGCGGCTCGGAGGGTTAGGGGAAGGGGGGGGGGTTTGTTTTGTGTATGCTTGTATATTTGCGATTCGTCATGTATACTACATCACCATCTTGTGACTCGCCGGCAGTGGCGATGGCATCTTTCGGCGATTTGAGAGTCTGGAAATAATCCGTTCTGATATCCCCAGCTTTTCTGCTTGTTAAATTGCAACCTGGGTGCGGGTGCAGCATTAGCGGGCAGGCGATGTACTGCTCTAATAGCCGGAGCTAGCAGGCTGCAAACACCCTGATCGAGTGCTACTATATCCTGTTGCGACGCCATGTTGGCACACTCCGGTACACTCCGGTACATGGAGCAACAACAACAATCAAACGGTGCCGCAGAAGGGCAAGTGGGCCAGCAATAAAGATGAAAGCGCCAGGGCATCGCGCTTTCTCACTTGCCAAGCCAAAAGATTTTTCTCTGCTCAAGCGGCGGCGGTCAGGCACTAAGGCGAGCCCAATCACAGGCTAGCAAGGCGAATTAAAGCTGTCTGCCGTGAGATATGGTTGGCCATTTTGGTCTAACCGCAGCGACAGGAGCGACCACCGCTGGCACTTCCCGTGTGCGTTCCTGCTCCAAGATGCTCTTTCTCCGCGCACCGCACTGCACCGCACCGCACCTGCGCGGCTTCAGGGTTGAGTCTGACTTGCGTGCCGACTTGCTTGCTTCGTATTCGCTCTGTTGGCTGACCCGGGCATTTGCCAATTTTGTTTTTCTGACCTCTTCTTCCAACTCAGCACCATCGCGTCTCTTTTCTCTCTCTCTTTTCTCTCTTGTATGGATGTCGCTTTAGCCCTCTACTTCATCGCCACTACGCTGCAGCAGTGCGATCAGACGTGCAGTCAGATGAGGGGATGCCAAATTTTTTTTTTCCTCGCTTAGCCCAACGGAGACCATTCCCGAGCACCGACTCCCTCTCTTTTCTCCCCTGGTCCGATTGTCATTTCCCTGCACGCCCTGTTCTTCGTTCATCTGGTTGGGGCAGCAAGCCCAAACCGTGGCGCCACTTGGATTGACCCCATACTCGCCGCATGGCCCCCCTGCACTATTTCCAGAAGTGTCTAGAGTGGCTTGACTCATTGGGAAAGGCCTCCGACTTGCCCATCTTGCTG
Source organism: Trichoderma evansii (assembly GCF_050947405.1). Taxonomy (NCBI): domain Eukaryota; kingdom Fungi; phylum Ascomycota; class Sordariomycetes; order Hypocreales; family Hypocreaceae; genus Trichoderma; species Trichoderma evansii. The sequence continues at coordinate 190,751 of NW_028145192.1, read as the reverse complement.
AGCTCAGGTCCGAGGGCGCGGCTGATGGACGGTTGGAGCAGCAGCCACTGCCCACAAAGAGGCTGGTCTTGGTCTGGCACCAGCGTCAGGTCCAGGCGGCCTAGCAGTAAATGGCCGCCGAGATGCCGCCAAAGGCCTGCCGTATACTCGACTTGTACATGACCAGCGACTAGCTAACCCCGCATAATCGTTCGCTACTGAAACCGGCCCTTACAACCGGCAATAAGTCTTCGATACGCGTGGCGGCGTGTGGAAGAGCCAGCTAATGCATGTACCTGGGAGGACTCTGACAGGCACCCTGCCAGTTGCCCGACGAATTAGCATCGGAAAATACGACGGAGGGACGCGGCTCTCTCGCCATGAAACGGTATGTGTCGATTCGCCGACTGCAGAAACTGGGGAGAAAATGTTCCGTTCTTCATCTCAACGTTGGTCGTGCTGCGAAACAAACGTGGATTGGTAGCTTTCTCTGCATGGATTGATTGCCGCTCCCAGGCCTTTCCCTGTCGCTCCAATCTATTCTACGGTCAGCCACAGCCGTGTCTCTGCAAAAACGGCTACCTCGTCGCGATAACGCTCTCTGCTGCTGTCACTGCTGCCACTGCTGCCAATACTGCTGCCTCACACCCCCTACTCGATCGTTAATGTGGCGTGCCCGGGAACCATGGAGAAGAGGAGCTCGAACTGCTGAGGCGGAAACACCTGCTGGTAGCAGCAGCGATGTGATGATACTACTAGTATCTCCGAAATTCCCTTAGCTATACAATAGCAAATCGCCCTAAGGAGGCGCACCAATTGAAAATGCATCACGCACCCCAGCGTCTCCACTTACAAGTCCACCTCCACAAGCAGCTCCATCGCCATCCCATTCTCCATCCATCCATGACCATCACTTGGCCACCATCACTCCGCCTCTCCACACCATCGACGGCTTGCCATGCCTGCCCACCCTGGTGAGGTCTCCTCCGGGGCCCTCACAAGGCTTGTCTTATGGAGGCCCTCCGGTGCATGGAGCGAGCAGCAATAAAAATTGAGAAGCGTCCCCATATATTAGTTTGATGATGGAGCTCTCTTGTCGTATTTTTTTAACTAACACCCCCCCAGTCTCTGTCATAACTACCACTTCTCACGCTGCATCGTTTTTGTTTGTGTGATTGCTGGTGATTTTTTGCGATTACCTGGTGGCAGGCGTGCAGCTTGTGAATGTGCTCACGATAGGATTTTTTTTTAACTGCCTCTTCCCCCTTTCCCCTCTTTATACCTCGCAATTACCAAGTGAGAGTTGTTCTCTTCTCTTTTCTTTTGCTTTTTTTTTCTTTTGGCGAGTCATAGCTTCGTCAAGAGACTGATTGCTGCCGGAATATCTCATTTGTGAAGGATGCCAACCTAAGAAAGCAGCATCTACTTCATTCTAACACTCTCCTTTGAAAGCCTACTTCGTTGCAGCGGCAGAGACTGGTGCAAGTTTTGATTGCTGCAATCTGCTCTATTTGGCGGCTACAAACTCCTTCAACGCGTCCTCATCGTAAGGATAAAGCTGCAACAGCAGCCGCAGCTCACGTTTCAAGCAGCCATCGTCTCAAAAGCATTTCGGATTGAATATCTCGGTCCTGCTTTTGACGGTGTCGTACTGCGCGCAACTCGGCCAACCCCCTCATCCTGTTTACTGCCCATTTCTGGGCGCTTCCTCTCCCTGACTCGCTCCAACAATAGCTTGATAAGCCTTACATACGTTTACCTCATCAAATAACAAGACGCCATCATGTTGTCGAATCCGCTCCGTCGTTATTCTGCCTATCCCGACATCTCCTCGGCATCCTTTGACGCAAACTATCATGCGTCTCAAGCTCATCTCCACACGATAAACGTCAACACGTTTAACAGCAACCACCCTTATCCTATTCAACATCTCTCGCAACATACTGAGCTTTCAAATTCGCGTATGCTGAGGTCCAATCCCCCTCAGCCAAAGCAGCAGCGGCAAGGCTCACTCGTTGCAGGGAGAAAGAACTCGACGGGGACTGCTGGTCCAATTAGAAGGAGAATCAGTCGAGCTTGTGATCAATGCAACCAGTTGCGTACTAAATGCGACGGCTTGCACCCTTGTGCTCACTGCATAGGTGCGGGATTCCCCTTCCATACCCCAAGGCAGCGGCCTCTCTAGTTAGGGATATATGCTGACTGTTTGCCAGAATTTGGCCTTAGCTGCGAGTATATCCGAGAGCGGAAGAAGCGAGGCAAGGCATCACGCAAGGACATTGCTGCTCAACAGGCTGCGGCTGCGGCTGCATCGGGATCACAGCATCCCGGCCAAGCTCAGGATAGCCAAGATGAGCAGCATCATCGCAAGCTGTCCCGTCAGCAGAGTGAGTCTTCGCGTGGCAGCACTGAATTACCACAGACTGCCCACGATCAACCTCATGGCCACATCGAAGGTTCTGTCAGCTCCTTCAGCGACAACGGGTTGTCGCAGCACCCTGCAATGGGGGCAATGGAAGGCCTCGAAGAGCATCACGGTCACGTTGGAGTTGACCCTGCCTTGGGTAGAACTCAATTAGAAACGCCGTCGGCAATGGGGCTAGGTGCGTATGGCGAAGTACACCCCAGCTATGACAGCCCTGGTATCAATGGCCATGTAATGGTCGCCCAACCGTATGGCGCTCCGCCGACTACCATGCCCGGATACTCTGGCATTAATTATGCCACACAAGCCCAGAGTCCAGCAACCTATAGCAACGATGGAAACTTCCGTCTCAGCGCCGGCCACATTCACGAATATCCTCTGGCTAATGGGAGCTCACCTTCATGGGGTGTTTCTTTGGCTTCCCCTTCTGGCCAGTTTCAGCTCCAGCTTGCGCAGCCCATGTTCAAGCAAAGCGATCTGCGATACCCTGTCCTTGAGCCTCTTCTGCCTCACCTGGGAAATATCCTCCCACTTTCATTGGCGTGCGATTTGATTGACATGTACTTCTCCTCTTCATCATCAGCACAAATGCACCCAATGTCTCCTTACGTTCTGGGATTCGTTTTCCGAAAGCGCGCTTTCCTGCACCCTACAAACCCAAGGAGATGCCAACCAGCGCTGCTTGCGAGCATGCTCTGGGTAGCAGCGCAGACCAGCGAGGCGTCTTTTTTGACAAGCCTGCCCTCTGCGAGAAGCAAGGTCTGCAAGAAACTGCTGGAGCTGACCGTTGGACTTCTCCAGCCTTTGATCCACACAGGCACAAACAGCCCATCTCCCAAGACGAGCCCCGTGGTTGGCCCGGCTGCTCTAGGTGGTCTTGGTGTTGCCATGCCGGGTTCAATGAATCTGGATTCTTTAGCTGGCGAAACAGGTGCTTTTGGAGCTATCGGAAGCCTCGACGACGTTATCACTTATGTGCATCTCGCAACCGTTATTTCGGCTAGCGAGTACAAAGGCGCCAGTCTCCGGTGGTGGGGTGCAGCATGGTCTCTTGCCAGAGAGCTCAAGCTTGGCCGCGAGCTGCCAGTCGGTAATCCACCTGCCAACCAAGAGGACAGCGAAGCCAACGAAGACATGGATGAGCACGACTTGAATAGAAATAACCCCCGCTTTGTCACGGAAGAGGAGCGCGAGGAGCGTCGACGAGCCTGGTGGCTAGTCTATATCGTCGACAGGCACTTGGCGCTCTGCTACAATCGCCCCCTATTCCTACTCGACAGCGAGTGCAGTGACCTCTTCCATCCAATGGACGACATCAAGTGGCAAGCGGGTCAATTCCGATGCCATGATGGCGGCAACATTGATAGCTCTATGACGGATGAGTTTGGCGATAGCCCTCGTGCTGCTCGCGGAGCCCACTACGAGTGCCGTGGCCGTAGCATCTATGGCTATTTCTTGTCCTTGATGACGATCTTGGGCGAGATTGTTGATGTTCATCATGCTAAGAGCCACCCACGCTTTGGAGTTGGATTTCGCTCTGCGCGTGATTGGGACGAGCAAGTCGCTGAGATTTCTCGCCACCTGGACATGTATGAAGAAAGTCTAAAGAGGTTCGAGGGAAAGCATCTGCCAATGTCATCAAAGGATAAAGAGCAGCACGAGATTCACGACAACGGGTCTGCAACAGATATGCAGTCACCGCTCTCGGTGCGAACAAACGCATCCAGCCGCATGACGGAGAGCGAGATTCAGGCAAGCATCGTGGTGGCCTACAGTACCCACGTCATGCATGTTCTGCATATCCTCCTCGCGGATAAATGGGACCCAATCAACCTTCTTGATGACGATGACCTGTGGATTTCGTCGGAGGGATTTGTGACGGCAACTAGCCACGCAGTATCAGCGGCAGAAGCCATCAACCAAATTCTTGAGTTCGACCCCGGCTTGGAGTTTATGCCATTCTTCTACGGAGTCTACCTCTTGCAAGGGTCTTTCCTTCTCCTCTTGATCGCCGACAAGTTGCAAGCTGAAGCCTCTCCAAGCGTCATTAAGGCATGTGAGACAATTGTACGAGCACATGAAGCTTGCGTTGTGACGCTCAGCACGGAGTATCAGGTACGTTAACAACGTTTCAACACATCCATTTCTTTCTGTGAATCGAAGACTAACAGATAAATTAGCGAAACTTTAGCAAAGTCATGCGAAGCGCGCTTGCTCTGATTCGAGGTCGCGTGCCGGAAGATCTGGCCGAGCAGCAGCAACGACGGCGCGAGCTTCTCGGGTTATACCGATGGACAGGTAACGGAACTGGCCTAGCCCTTTGAAGGGCTATTAAACGGTATCGAAGGTACAAAAAAGGGGGAACAAAACAAAACAAAAAAAGGCGGTGGCCAAACGGTGGCCACCCGTTGCAACATTGCAGCATCACAACAACGACCGAGATCGTTTCTATTTTATCTCAGTTTCTTGTTTAGGTTTATTGGTTTTTTATGGTGTTGAACGAGGCTTGAATTCCTTGGATATTTTTCACGGCATGGATAAGGTGGACTTTCTAAGTGAAGTAAGGCGTCGGATCAGGTTGGAAAGTTTATGAGCGGCATTATGGTTATGATGGAAAAGATATCCCTGTGATTATGTATAAGGCTGGCAATTTGTCTAGAATGACGTGTGATCTGTGTCATGGTTTGGGCTTGAAAGGTTTCTTGATTGTAGTATTCAGTTATTTATCTGAGTATACGAATGCAAATTGCTGTATATCTAGGCAAGCAAAGAGTAGGATATCCTATAAGAGTGACTATTATACTATAGGCGTGGAAGAATGAGGGTGAAGATGCTAGATTAAGTTTGCTGATTGGTAGAAAATCACAATGGTAGCAATCAATGGTCACTGCTGGTCGGTGGCTCACCGACCTGCTGTTCATCCCATCTCTGCTTGCATGATTGCTCGCTTCATTCGAGCAATAGAGAGCAGGATTTTACGCAAGCATACACAGCCTAGATGCTTATAGTCAAACACAATGACCTATCCAATCTCTTAATGCTTCCCGCCACGCAGGTGAAGCGGTCAAAGAGAGGAGCATTGATTCACAGAGTGAATAAGATAGAGAAAATGTACATTTGCTGTTTCTACTTTAGAGTAAGAAATATAATGAAAAGGGCGTGTGAGAAAAGAAAGGAGAGCAGAGTATATATCAGTTTGGTATGACGGGCCGTTTATGAACCGAGGGGAGGAAAAAAAAGGGAGAGAGAAGGTTTTTTTAGGTAGAGGTCGCTGAAGAGAGAAAGAAAACCTACATTGATTCACAAAAGTCGTGGAAGGCTACTAGATTGTCCCCCTTTCTCCCAGCTGGGAGTTTTTCTTCTACTGTACTTGGTTTGCGTTTTGCTGGTTTTACTAATTTTTTTTTCCTCGATCGTTCGACTTCTCCATTTTTGTAACTTATACAGGAAGTGAAAAGAAGTAAGAGCTGAAACTAACACAATAAGAAGGGAATCGGACATATGTGAGGTGAAGACAAAGTGAAGCGTGAAGTGGGAACCAAAGAAAAGTGGACAAGAGGTTTGTTGCTTGCTATCTCTTTTCTCGAAACATCAAACACTTCTGCCTCTCTTCTTTCCTTCTTTTTATTTCCTCCTAAACGCCCAAATAATTTGGTGCTGCTTGTGCAATCTTTATCCCTTTTTGCCCTCAGTACGCATCATGGGGACACACTTTGTGCCATTGTAACCCCCTATATGTTTGGTCATTTGCTCTACTTTTACGTTCTTGTGCTTGGGCCATTTATATACAACAAAAGCAATGCTCTTCCTTTCCACTACGGGATTCAAACAAAAGTGGCCTTCTTCTCTCTCTCTTTCTCGTTGCATTGTTTGTTTTCCACCTTCGCCTTAGTAGACAGAACAACAGAAGGGGAGCAAAGGACAAACAGGGAGCCAACCTGGGCAAGAATTTTTATTGTCAAGCTTAAATTCGCATACTTTTTTTTTTACTCCTTCTTACCCTTTTCCTCTCTTCCCTCTTCCCTCTTTTTTGTGGCCTTTATTTATCCTTCGCTCATTTTTTTTTTCGACTTTGGCGTTTTTGAACTTTGCTAACGTGTTTGTCGTTTGTCTTTCTATTGATAGGTGCTCTTTGCCACGAGACTCTTACTGGACACTTCCATGGGCGCGGCCTTGCTTCTTATTATTCTATAGCCCTTTCAATTACGTTTTTTGCTCCAAATCTTCAGCACGCACTTCCATTGCAGAAGAGTAGAGGAGAAAAGGCTTCAGATGTCGTCTGTTGGTAAACGCTCCTTGCGTCTGCCTACTTCGCCGGTAGAAGGGCAGGCTAAACGGCGTCGAACAGCTGCTTCCACCTCTGTTTCTGTCGATGTGAGCTGTGCTAACGTTGAGGCTACTTCTCCTTTTTCTCAGCCAGGGACTTCTGTGCCAACAGCAACTGGGTTTGCCCCCAAGGTGCCGTATCTTCATCTGCCGCAAATGCCTGCTCAGCAGCCAGCGGCAGTATTATATCCCCCTCAAGGATTAAGCCGAGCACATCCAAGCCGATCTCGGACATCTAGCCCGGCACTCCGCATGGGAAGCTGCTCTCTTGACGAGATGCTGCTGACACTCCCTCATGGTCTTGCCTCTGCCGAACACATCCGCCGTAAAGACAGTCTACGGTACGAAATAGACTTCCAAGAGCACAATCCACCAGTCTTACCGCCGTCTAAAGTCAAAGATCTACCCCCAAAGCCGTTTATACCGGATTTTCTCAAGTTTCCCGAAGGAATCAGTGACCATGAGCGCCTCGAGATTGAGTCACGCAACAATAAGATTGCGGCGGAGCATCAGAAGATCGACCGTCAGCGGAATAATCAGGCAGCCAAGAAGTCGCGTCAGGCACGCCTCGAAGCTCTGAATAACACGCGAATACTGCTCAACGAGAAGACGGCCGAGTGTGCCTGGTTTAGGATGAAGGTGCTTGCGCTGGGTGGCAACACAGCAGACTGGAACAATGTGCCGGCAGGAGTGAAAGACCGGCTCGTCAAGGAGATTAATGGTCGGGTTAAGACTATCGATTTAGAGGTTGCAGATGCGAAAAAGAGAGAAGATGCCAAGAAGAGAGCGGATCGCAATAGGAGGCGGGCTGAAGTGAAGAAAGATGAGGAATCCCAGCTGTCGCAGTCCACTCAGCGACCGACTTTGAAGAAGATGAGAGGAGATGATGATGAATATGATGGAGAGTGAGCAAGCAGATCTTGATGGGAAATGAAAAGAAACTGGAAAGAGGCGTTTGAAAAAAATCGAATTGACATCGACATCGACATCGACACTTATGTTTTGAGGCGGGCGGCTTTATTTGAAAATTGATTTGGGACTTTTTTTTCTATTTTCTTTTTGGGGGATAAAGGAGAACGCAGGAAATTTGTTGTTTGTTCGTTACTACGCATTTGGCTCCATGATTCTGAAAGAGAGGAGAGCAAAGGATCTATTCTGTGGGCCAAGTTTTCTTCTCTTTTTTTTTTTTTCTTTTCTTTTTCTCTTCGTTTCTAAGTAAGCATTAAAAAAAAAATATGTATCGGGGATTTGGGAGAAAAGGTGTTTTGATCATTGGAACAAATTGATAGTTTTTTTTTTTTTTGCACTCCATTCTTTACTTCTTGTTTCTTACCTTTGGCACAGCTAACTCAACTCTACCAAAATAGATAGTACTATGAAATGGAATATAGCATTGTTCTAGTGAAATCCCTCTCCTTCTCCATTCTATATATCTATCCGTTTTGCCCGTCCTTGTCATTAATGTTTCCATCGTGATGGCAGTTGTTCTACTCTATATAATAGGCCCGTTCCTCACTTTCGTTTATGAACTAACCTGCCCTTGACCCAGACTCTCTTCGTGTTTCGGTCGTCTCCGTTGTACAGCCATTTGGCCAGTCTATCTCCCCAACTCTCCCACCCAAACACATCCACGAATCCATCATGGTCATCGTGATCTTCCAAGCCTCCATCGTCACTCACTTGATTCAAAGATACCAGCTGCGCGTCCCATTCCATGCCTATTTCGAATCCTCCAATCTTATCTTCCAATCCTACGCATCGTGCTCCTCCCCTTGTAGCAAGGTACAGCACCTCTTCAACCGTCAGTTTGACCCTCTCCCTTTCATTCTCCTTCTCAATGGCAGCAGCACCGCCGCCTTCAGGGACATGAACGCCCATAGCCACGTGTCGGCTCACCATCGCAGCCTGTCTCGCCGCCTCTAGGATTGAGGGACTGTATCCTCCGCTCATGTCTGTGCCCAGGCCGACGTCGATTCCCTTATCCCACATCCAGCGCACTCGTGCCGGCCCGCTGGTCAGGGACGTGTTGCTACATGGGCAATGGGATATTTTTGATCCCCTGTGGGCAATCAGCTTTGCTTCTTCCTCAGAGATGTGCACCGCGTGTGCTAGGACTGTCTTTGATGTGAGGAGGCCGTATTTGTCGTAGACGCCTGCGTATGAATCTGACTCTGGGAACATTTGTTTTACTAGTTGGATTTCGCCGAGGTTCTCTGAGATGTGAGTTTGTATGGGGAAGTTTGTCTCGCGATGAAGCTGTGCCAGTCCAGTCATGGCTTCGCGAGTACATGAAGGGGCGAAGCGAGGAGTCAGGATGGGCGAGATGATGTCGAATCCAGGATCAATGCTGCGCATGTGGTCAATGGTCTGCTGCGTTGCCTTCAAAGTCTCAGCGGCAGAGGCATCCCGGTAGTAGTCTGGATTGATATCCGGGTTATCCATGCACGCCCTGCCCACAAAGGCACGCTGACCCATGGACAGGCAGAGGTCGGCCAGGAGATTCGTTGCCGCAACGTCAATGGTGGCGTAGTAGGTCGCTGTGGTTGTGCCGTGGGAGAGCGTGCGGCGGACACATCTGGTGTACACGCGGCGGGCCTTTGAGAGGTCCTTGAGGCTGGACTCGAGGGGGAAAGTATACTTCTCGAGCCAGTCCAAGAGACTTGATTTGCCAAAGATGCCTGCGTTGGCGTACTGAGGCGCGTGAATGTGCGTATCTGTGGCATGATGGTTAGCTTTGAGCATGTCTTTTCGTTTCATCATCATAGGTTATGTGTAAACTCACCCACAAACCCAGGAAAGAAAAACTGGCCCTCGGTAGCCGCCGTCACATCCACCTCTGCCTCATTCCAGCCAAGTTCCTTGAGAAGCCGTGCTTTGGTCTCGCTCACACCCGCCACGTCCCGCTCAATGGCGGCAATCTTGCCCTGCTCATCCACCGCTACTCCTGCATTGTGGAGGAACTCGAGGTGCTGCTGCGTCTTGGAGTGCACAAACGTGCCCAGCAGCAGCAGCTTTCTCTGTGGTGACATGGCGCTCTTCCGGTGCGTTAACTCCTATCCTATGCTGTTCCCCTATTCCAAGCTTCTGATTCTCTCCTTATCACTTGATATATACTCGTGTATATATAGAATATATCAGTTTGTCAATCTACTCCAGAACGTCAGCAATGCCCACACAACAGACGCATGCTTTGATTGAATCGTGCACAGTACTGACATTCAAGCAGAGAAGCAAATCCAGTCTCACCGATTAGTTCAATCAATCGCTCAAAACCCATCAGCAAAAACAAACAAAGTTCGTGAGAAGCTGCTCCTGCTGGGCTCTTAAATAGAGCTGACAAGCCCGCCCTGAAGCCCCAGTATTTCTTGGGTAACCCCCATGTTCCCGACTTTGGGGTAACGGCAAACTCGCCCACAGATAACAGAGGATTAATGCAAGGGACCAGATTGTCAAAAAGCGGCTAAGCTCGGCGGTCGCCGCTGACCGATGAGGCAACGGTTTGCACCGCTCTTTTGTCCCGGGCTCTTAGTCAGCGGGCTGACGGGGGCTTCAGGTTGTGGCACGGGTTGTGGCACACGTCGTGGTGCACATACACGGCATCTTTAGCACCCTATTCTGTTATCAATCAGCCCGTCAGCTAATATATCGTCATTAAAGTATTATTGAGATTGGTGAGATTATTGGTATGTTTTGGAGTACTGAACAGCTCGTTATTCTACTCTAAGGAGGGGAAAAAAATATAGACGATGAGGGGAGCAAAATTCACACTATTACACACGTAGACAATCACAACAGTCACAGAGATTACACAAAAAGGCAAACTGTATAAAATCGAAATTATAGCATTACACATCTATTTTCATAAAAAATTCATCAAACAATTAAATGGTTCACAGGCTTCTATTGGCCTTCATCCTGTCCCGTGTCGTCCACCAAGATAATATAGTAATGCCCCTTTCCCATAATACGCCTCGTTCATTGGCTCTCATCTCGCCTATCAAAATGTTTGTGCATCACCTCTAGTCAGTTACACCTGTTTTCATCTTCTCTTCATTCTTTACGCAGCCAGACCAGCACCCTCGTGGTCGGCACTGGCGCCACTCTCGCTGCCAGTCGTCTCCTCATCCTGGGCGTACTTCTCCCAGTTGGCCAAGATGGCTCCAATCTTGGGAGAGTTTGTCAGCTTGTACACGTCCTCAAAGTACTCCTTGGTGAGCGCAAAAGGCTTGGCAGTCACGTTGGGGATGTACTTGCCCACCAGCTTGGACGGATCAATGGTGGTCTTGTGGATCTTCTTAAGCAGGAAGGATCGGAAAGGCTTGACACCAGATCGCAAGAAGGTGGAGTGGAAGGGCACATCAATGCCTCGGAGAGGGATGGTGGCAAAGCCACGCTCCAGCTCCAGCGGCAGAGGCTTCTTGAGAGTTGCCTCAGCACATCCGCGGATAATCTTCTGCAGAGCGCCCTTGGCCTCCTCAATGTTCTCGCGCATCTCCTCAATGTCAATCTTCTGCATCTTGAGGAAGTTGGTCACGCCTCCGAGCGTGTCCAGAGCGCGCAAGTCACCAGCGCAGACGTACTGCATGTTGGCAATGTTGTAGTTGACAATCTCCAGCAGCCAGCCAGTCTCTTCCGCAATCTTGTCAACGACAAACTGAAGGGCCTCTTCGTTGAATGTCTTTGAGATGCGGCTGGGGTTGACGGCGCACATGGAGTAGTTGGATCGACCGCTGGCGTCACGCTCGACAGCCACCTGCATCGTCAGACCACGGTAGAAGACGACAGACACCAGACTCTCAATGGGCATGACCTCTGCCAGGGCAGCCAGGGCAGAGTATTCTCCCAGAGAGTGACCAGCAAAGGTGCTGTCTCGGGGGACGAGTCCCTTCGACTTCATATCCTCGAAGCTGGCCTTTTCCATCAGGGTCAGGGCGGGCTGAGTAAATTGGGTCGCTGACAGCAGACCAGTTGGTGATCTGTAGGTGTAGGAAGTTGTCTTCTCGTCAATGTCCTTGAAGATTCTCTCAGACTTGACGGTGCCATCGGCAGCCACGGTCTCGAAAGTCATGGCCATGTAGTTTTGACGGATGGCCTTACCCCTGGGGCCACCGAAGTGCACAGTGAGCTCCTTGGGGTTGTTCTTGACAATGTTGGTAATGGAGAAGCCTGTAATTAATATATTAGCAAAACAATCTTTCTCGGTAGATTTTCACATCTCAACTTACCATAGTTGTCGAGCAGGTACTTGTCAGCACGGTCCCAAACCTCCTTGGCCACAGGGCTGCTGCCATAGAGATCCATACCCATGCCTTGCTCCTGTGAACCTTGTCCAGTAAAGACGTAGGCAGTCACAGGCTGCTCAACTTCGGCCTCACCCAGAAGAACCTTCTCCTCCGTCTCGGCATTGCTGGCCTCAAGCTTGATGATCTTGCGGCCAGTAACCATACCCACATGCTGCAGCTTGACTTGGATGGAGTCGTTGGGAAGAACCATGCCAACCAGCGAAGCGTGGAAGCTGCGGACACGGCCGATGTTGTTCTCAGCAGCCCATGTCTCGATCAAGCTTCGAACGGCAGCGCTGCTGTACATGCCGTGAGTGATAGTGCCGGGAAGGTTAGCATACTCCGAGAAGACGCGCGACACATGAATGGGGTTGTAATCGCCAGACACACGGGCATAAGTCTCGTTGGAAGCAGGTGCTCGGAGCTGCAGAGGAGTCCTGCCGCTCAGGGGAATAGCATTCTCAAAGTTGACGGGCTGGTCCAGCGGGGTGCCGTTACGCTCAAGGTAGTCAATGACGGGGTTGCCGTGTGACTCGCCAGCCTCGTAATCGACACTAGCGACCTGGATGACCTCCTTGGTTGGCAGTTCCAGCAGGACCTGACCACGAGTCTCCACACTGCTGAAGACGCTGTTGTTCTTGAATCGCACAAGGCTTTGCAGGCGGAATGTCAGGGTCTGGCCAAGCAGGTCAATCTCATTAGGCATCTCGTCGAGAGTGAACCACTGCTTGGATCGCAGCACAGCCACGTCCTTGGTGGTAGCCAGGTGCACCTGAACTGGTGTCTCGTCCTTGCGCTGGAAGGTGTTCTCGAAGTCCGAGTAGGTACCGCGATACAGGAACTGAGAGGTAACTTCCATCACGGGCTTGCCATCTCGGCTGATAGTACCACAAACCTCAACCATCTTACCAGAGTCCTGGTTGATGACGGCATTGATCTGGGCCGTGGTCGAGACCTCATCGCCCTTCTTGAGAGGCTCAGCGCCAGGAATCATGCGGAAGCCGTTGGAAAGGTGCACCAGCTTCAGCAAGTCACCGTCAATGGTACGAGGGAAGATGGGCTTGGTAATGGCCTTCCATCCAAGCACAATCGCAAAGTCCATGGGCGCATACATGATCTTGCCAGGTCGGTCGACGAAAGCCTCGCCAGTGTTGCCGACGGCATGAACAAAGTCGTTGATGGCTTCAGCAGTGATGGTGGTGCTACCTCCGTCGAACTTGCTCGTGACCATGGCATCGAGATCCAGAGGATCCTCGCCGAACCATGCCTTCCAGTAAAACTCCTTAATGCGGTCATTGCGACCCTCCATGACCTCATGGATGGGAGCATACCCAGCATCGGGGCGGTAGTGGAATTTCAAAGGCATGGCAACTGGAGTTCCCAGGGCAGTTGTTTCTTTAATCATGTTGACGACAATCTCCTTCTCACCATTCAACTTGACCTCAATCACATCCACATACTGGTTGTGTCTCGGCTGCTCCTTGACGACAATAGTAGTCTTGGAAGGGTCGTTAGGGTACTGGATCTCGACGTAAAGGCCGTGGACAGGAGCAAAGATGCGGCGGATGGGGTTTGTCTGGAACTTCTGGCCTTGAACGACAACATCCGACATGAGAAGAGCGTGTCTCCAGTTGCGGTTAGGTCCCGCAAGCAGCGACAGCCAGGAGTCGAGAGAAGGCATAGCGCTGGCGGGAGATGAGGCGAGACGGTACGTGTTCTTGTGAGTATCATAGCTGACGGTGAGGCCCTCGACGTCGAGAGGGATCTCGGCGTCGACAAGCTTACCACCAAAGTATTCGGTACCAGGGATTGAAGCTTCATCGTCGTTGTAGAGATCCTTGGTCAGCGATGCAATGTGAGCATTGTGGATGTTGTCGAGGATATCCTGGATAGGCTCATCAATCACAGTAGAGAACTTGGCGGCAGTAGGGCCCTGAAGAATACAGGTTCGGCCGACATCCTGGCCAATGACAGCGTCAAGGTCTTCCGACTGCCACAGAGAATCCTTCTTGAAGTAGAACTCGAAGTTCTCATCGAGAGCAGGAATGAAAGTGACAGGCTTCTGGCCAGGGCGCAAGCACAGGATCAAGAAATATTGAACATCCTGTGCATTGATGATCTGGTGCTCAGCCTCGGGATAGCTGGCGAGGATTCGGTCCACAGTGCTGAAAGGCTCGTCAAGGTCGGCATAGCTTTGGAGGAGAGAAGGCTGGCCTGCCTTGGTGGTGAATCGCTCCTCGACTCGGTGGATGAAATCACCAGTGAGTCTAGCAAAGGACGCGTCGATCCATCGAGACTGGTGCTTGACGTAGAGCAGTTCAACCAGACGTCGGACAACCTCTGCGTAGGTCATGTCCTCAAGGTCAACGGCCTTGCCATCCTTGTTGCAGCCGAACCAGACCTTCTGGAAGTCATCGTTCAGCTTCTTGATGATGTAGTCTCGGTTCTTCTTAAGCTCAGCAACTCGCTTCTCCTTGGGGATGTTGAAAATCTTCTGGTCCATCTCAGCCCAGAACTTGACACCGCGAGTGGCCAGCTTGTGAATTGGCTCGCCCATCTCGGAGCGCACAGTGATAACACCACCGGCGGGGCCCTTGTAGGTCATTTCCCACTGTCCATCCTCGATACCAGGAGCGTCAATAATGGCCTGCTTGGCGTTCTTGCTGGTGTGTGCCTCCTTGGCCACCATCATACGGCTGCCAAACAAGCAGCCGTCAAAGGGCATGGGGGGGTATCCGTACTTCTTAGCCCAGTCACCAGTGATGTATGGGTAAGTATCATCAGCACCACCGAAGCCACTGCCTGCAACCAGGATGATGTTCTCCTGTCTGCGGATGCGGCCATACATCTGAAGAACAGGCTGGTGGAAATCTTCGAAAGAGTGATGGCCACCACCACGGCCACCAGTCCACTGCAGAATGACAGGGAAGGTGGGGTTGGCCTTGGCAATGTTGATGACTGCTTGAATAGCTTCAACTGAACCAGGCTTGAAGGCAATGTGCTTCAATCCCAAAGTCTCAATGTACTCTTGAGCGACCTCAATGGAAGGCACACCAGCACCAATGGTCAAACCTTCGATCGGCACACCATCTGCACGGAGTCGGCCAAGCATGGGGATCTGCCAGCCCATGGCGCGAGGGTTGACGTAGATGAGGTTAACAGTGATACCACGGCCAGCGGGAATGGCCTTTTCGATCTTCTCAAGTGCCGCAGTCATGTTCTTGGCGTTGAAGTAGCCACCGCCAGCAAGCTCAATGTGGTAACCGGCGTTCATGGTAGCCGCAACAAAGTCCCATGGGACAGTTGCAGGGGTCATACCGGCGACCATGATCGGAGGCAAGCCAAGAAGACGGCTCATCTTGGTGTCCACATACTTTCTGCCGCTCGATGTCTTAATCAAGCGTGGGCCATGTTCCTTGACCCAATCAACGGCAAACTTGACAGCGTTCTCCTCATCTCTGTCAAAAAGTTCAGGCTTGTATCCGAGTTCGCCCATAGTACCCTCAATGGTACCAGCAAGGATGACACGGATACCGGTTCCCTCCTTGTTTCGGCTCGTCAGAGCTCCAAGGCCAGAGATACCACCCGGGCCAAAGTCAAGGATGTGGGTAGCCTGGGGGAAGACCGTCGCCAACTCCCAGTTAACAGGATCCCGGGTGATGAGTCGGACCAAAGCCGGCACGATGTTGCCACTGGCTTCAGCCCGGAGGTCCTTGCCAGTGTTGGTGTCGTAAACTGGGATTCCCAGGGCACTGGAGTCAATGCTGATGTTCTTGAGATCCTCATCAATAAGGACAGTGGCGTCTTCCAGGTACTTGCTGTGGAAAGGAGCAGTAATGGGAAGGAATCTGTTGGAGAATCGGACCTTTCGCTCGGTGTGAGGGATTCGGGTCTGATCCAGACCGGTCGGGGCCTTGACCTTGCGGAGCTGAGAGTTCAAACCGTACAGCGAGGTGGGAGGACCAGTGACAACGAGGTTGCGAGGGCTGTTGATGAGAGAAACACCGATGTGACGGTGAGGAGGAAGGTATTGGTTTGTGACGTCAATGTGCTTCTGAACTTCCTCTTGGGACAGGTCACGGATGCTCAACATTGGCGTAGGAAGACCTTCACCATGCTCCTGAGACTCTCGAAGCATGGTCGGAGTCATGGATGTAGTGGGGAAGGCCTGCTGGCTTCGTGTACCAATCCAGAACAGAACAGTCAGGATAGAGGTGGTGATTTCGCGCCACGAATCCCAAGAGTCGGCCGCGGCAGTGGCAGCTGCCATGACAATGCCTTGGGAGTGACCAGTGGTTCCACTGATTCGTTCTCTGAGGAGACCAGGGTGAATACCCAAGACCTTGCAAGTAACCTCGTAGTGTGCCATCTGAACCAGTCCAATCAGAGGGAAACTGACGGGTGCGGTAATCAGATAGTCGACATCTGGAGTGGCCTCTGGCCTGTGAAGCCACGACAAGATGTCCAGTCCCTTGGGGAACATCTTCTCCGCGCTGGGGTGGCTGGAGAGAGTCTGCAGAAGCTCAGCAGCAGTCGCAATGAGCTCTCCAACAAAGCTTGAGTATGTCTTGGAGATCTCGCGAAGCTCGTCAAAGTATTCCTCAATGTTACCCTGGCCGCCAAAGATGGTGTAGATCTTGGCTGAGCTGTCATCAGCAGCTCTCAGAAGAGCAGACTCGTGAGGCTTGATGGTGCGGTTTGAGACGGCTCGAGCATTGTAGTAGCATCGAATCACCTCGAGCTTTTTCGACTCGATTCCGGGCAAGGTTGCTACCAGAGTGTGGACCTCATTGCCTTGCAGGAAAGCCCGCTCGAACTCGTTAAGAATGAGCTTGAGGACCTCCTCATAGGAACCCTGCGAATCATCCTCTCCCTCCTCTACATCGGCGGCAATAAAGCCCAGATATCTGGCAACCAGCTCGGGTATGGATGAAGGCTCGTCATCTTGAGCGAGCTCGTCAGTTGCTGGAGGTAGGTTGGCAACAAACCGATCTTTCAATTCAGAAGCGTGGAAGTGGAGGTTGGTCGGGACGAGAAAGGAGGTTTCGAGAGAGCCGTGAGACAGAGTCAGAGGTCGCAGTGAAGCGCTAGACCGAGGGGTAGAGATGCCCGTCTGAGGGCCAGTCGCAGTACCGTACATGATGGCGGTGTGAGGAGGGTATAATGAAGATTGAGTCTGCGGGGTACTCTGGTCAGTGGGATTCTTTTTTTTTCTCTCCCCTCCTCCTCTTTATGGTGGATTCAGCGGATGGCCTACCTAATGCAATTAAGAACTATTAAGTCAAAGACAAGATGTCACTCCTATGTCTTTGCCTGTTCTGCTGAAATTGGAGACCAATTCGAAGCGTTTTCTATTTTGAAAGGCGCGCAAAGCCCAGCCCAAACGAAAGAAGAAAATGGTTGCCTGAAGAAGCGAAGTCTTACAGATGGTTGGCAAAAAGAACAGGACGGGCAAGCTTGGAGACGTGAGAGCAGCAAGGCACAATCACACCAACAAAGCAGGATGAAGATAAATGAAGAAGAAGGAAGAAGAGCAGTGCGGCTACTATGAGGAAAAGAGGGAGCCGGACGAGAGGAGGGGGAGGTGAAGCCGGGATTTAGGGTCCAGATGCCGCTCAACGTCCAAGTCGCGGCGGCGCTAATGAAAAATCACAACCGGATGCCAATAGCCAGGATAACGATGTACAGCCCATGTACATCGGGCCCTACACTGTGATCTCATGGAGGGAGCTTTACTTTTTGCAACACACTCGCCAAAAAATTTAGTTCTGTTGGGGATAAGTCCAGAATTTCCCCTTGCCCCAGAGCCAGACTAGACCCCACCATGGGCAGCGATATGTACCAGTACAAGCGACCCCAATTTTAGAAGGGATACCGCAGCCTAGAGCGTTGAGCATGTTATCATGCAGCGAGGATCTATCTAGATGCAACGCAACCTCTTGTTCCATGCATGAGTGGCTGATGATGCGCAAATAAATTGGAGAGAGGAAGAAAGGGAAAACCCGGGCTGCAGTGAGAGAAATACATGCATGCGAATGACATGATTGACTGATATAAGTAGAGATACTACGTACTAGGTACCTAGTAGATAACAAATATGTTAGACGCCATACAGGGTGATTCTTTTACCACCGAAGCCGAGATGGAAATTCTATTGATGGCTATCCATCTTCAGCTCAGAATAACATATATCGGGCTGCAGTGGGATGCGACACAAGTCTTAGTCCTATCTATACAGGCAATGACAGCAGCTTCAACTGCCGTCGTCGATAGCTGAGCCCGGTGGGAGATCAGTAAACCGAGCAAGATCAGTAAACAAAAGTAAACATACCAAGTAAACAAACCAACTTGTCCCTGCATCAATCCAAGTATACTGAGCTCGGAGACATTTCATCATCCCTTGGGGCTTCAACATTTTGCAGCTTCTTTTAGTAATCCCCAGCTTTCTTTCATCTCCGTTCGGAAATACTACGTCTTACACGTATCTACGAGCTTTCATGGAATCATTGGCAATAATACCTAACCAAGGTAATTATCGGGGGTTGGTAGAGCCCGCCGGCCCGCATTAGCAACCGTCATATCATGGATGGCAGATGAAACAAGCATAGAAGACGAAATGTAACGGTCAGAAAGCTAGGGGAGTGTCATCCCGAGTCTACGAGATATGCTTCGTAATGCCCCTCCAGTTGGGGAAGCCTTATGAGTCTAAAAACAGCAGCCAGGCACAGGCCGAGACCCAATTGGTCAGCCCAGCCCATTAAGCTTTGCCAAAGATACACATGTTGACTTGTAGACCAAAAGATTCCACGTCCATCATGCGTCGTCCAGGACAGGCCAGCGATAGACGTTGGTTGCTCTGGAGGCTGCGGATGTGTTCACCGTAGCCTACGGGGTACGTCCTTGTAGCGGTACCAGTACATGGACGCATTGCCCCCCTTCCCATCGAAACCACCACCAACTACGAGTTGGCGGGGTGCAACAAACTTTTTTGGTCTTATCTTAGCAGCCAAGCCGTTCAAGGGACAGCCGGGTCGTATCGATATGGAAAATTCTTATCAGGACCCTGAAACCCGACTCAGCGGCCGGAATTCAACACCACCAGCTTGCTTCCACTTCTGCACGTAATTACGGCACGCCATTGCTTGCCTCGCAACAATTGAGCGCTGCTATGCTCACTGGCATGTATGAGATATAGACAGAGTACACCATGCGCCCGCCACCGAGAAAAAACCCCGCTGAGGGCTAAGCTGAAAAATATTCTTTCCTCGCCGCAGGAGTGGCTTCATGCTGGACCCGCGCCACGGCACCCAAAGCCGGCTCCACTGGTTTAAGCCCCACGAGGCCTAGCGCACGAATGTGGTTGAGGAAGCCAGAGCAAGCCAGAGCAAGCCAGAGCCACCTGCAGCTTCCGCGTGGCGTGTGAGACCAATGTAACTGCCTTGTACCCAAGTACCGCAGCCATATTTCCCCCCAATCTTTTTTTCTTCGTCGGCCACTGGCGGTGGGTCGTGGATTCAACAATCGAGGCTCGCTTCCTTCTATCCGTCCAACCATCGACGGGGGGATTGGAATAGGTTGTGCTTCGCATTGCCCTTGGTCAAATCCAGCTTTTCTCGCACTTCAGTCGGCGGGGAAGTCTCTGAGTCCGCTTCTAATCATAATCCTAACCATCCCGCTTTCTTCCCGTCTCTCCATTCTCCTTGCTCTCTGCAAAGCCCTTCTCTCCTCCCTGTTGCCCCTCCCAAGGTACGGAGAGTCGGTTTAGAACACCAAGACTTGGTCGACAAGCCCAAGCAACACAAAATATTATAAACGTCACCGGGGAAGACGTTTGAGAACCGCAATCCACATTACCTGCGGCCTGCTTCTCGACTCCGACATAAACCCCCTCCATCCTTCTAATTAATACGCCCTCACGACGCACCACCGCCACCATGCGTCCTGAAGTTGAGCAAGAGCTCGCCCACACGCTCCTCGTTGAGCTTCTAGCATACCAGTTCGCCTCTCCCGTAAGGTGGATTGAGACCCAGGATGTGTTCCTGGCAGAGAAGACAGCCGAGCGCATCGTCGAAGTCGGCCCCGCAGATACCCTCGGAGTGATGGCCAAGCGCACATTGGCATCCAAATACGAAGCCTACGACGCCGCCAAGTCTGTTCAGCGACAGATCCTCTGCTACAACAAAGACGCCAAGGAGATTTACTACGATGTCGACCCCATTGAAGAAGAGCCCGAGCCCGCTGCGGCCAGCTCATCAGATGCCCCCAGCCAGCCTGCTGCGGGCGCTCCCGCGGCTGCTGCGCCAGTTGCTGCTCCGGCTCCCAGCTCAGGGCCTGCGGCTCAGGTTCCTGATCAGCCAGTTCAGGCTGTCGAAATTGTGCACACAATCGTTGCACAAAAACTCAAAAAGGGTCTCAGTGATGTGCCTTTGAGCAAGGCCATCAAGGATCTGGTTGGAGGTTAGTCAACCCCTCATTTTGCCCCCATCTTTGGTACAATCCGTCAAATTTTCTCGAGAACCAATTCTAACAACGTATAGGCAAATCCACTCTTCAGAATGAGATTCTTGGTGATCTTGGAAAGGAATTCGGCTCAACGCCTGAGAAGCCCGAAGACACGCCTCTCGACGAGCTCAGCGCTTCCATGCAGGCCACCTTCGACGGCAACCTGGGCAAGCACACACAGTCACTCATCGCCAGATTGATCTCTTCGAAGATGCCTGGTGGCTTCAATATCACAGTAGCAAGAAAATACCTGGAAACAAGATGGGGCCTTGGTTCTGGTAGACAAGACGGAGCATTGCTGCTGGCTTTGACTATGGAGCCTGCTGCTCGTCTCGGAAATGAAGGCGAGGCCAAGGGATTCCTTGACGGAATTGTTCAGAAATATGCCGCGAGCGCTGGTATCAGCCTGACATCTGCGGCTGCTTCTGGTGGCTCTGAAGGTGGCTCGGGAGGCATGATGATGGATCCCGCTGCCATTGACGCCCTCACCAAGGACCAGCGAGCTCTGTTCAAGCAACAGCTGGAGCTCTTTGCCCGATACCTCAAGATCGATCTCAGGTCGGGCGACAAGGCGCATATTGAGTCTCAGAAATCAGAAAAGATTCTGCAGGCCCAGATCGACCTGTGGACCGCAGAGCACGGCGACTTCTATGCTTCTGGTATTGAGCCCGTCTTTAGCCCATTGAAGGCGAGATCTTATGACTCGTCTTGGAACTGGGCTCGCCAAGATGCGCTCACTATGTTCTATGACATTATTTTCGGTAGACTCAAGACTGTCGACCGTGAAATTGTCAGCCAGTGCATCCGCATCATGAACAAGTCAAACCCCAAGCTTCTCGAGTTCATGCAGTACCACATCGATAACTGCCCTACTGAGCGCGGTGAAACCTACCAGCTCGCCAAAGAACTTGGCCAGCAGCTTATTGAGAACTGCAAGGAAGTCCTGGATCTGTCTCCCGTTTACAAGGACGTTGCTGTCCCTACTGGTCCTCGCACCACCGTGGATGCGCGTGGCAACCTCAACTATGAGGAAGTTCCTCGTGCCAGCTGCAGAAAGCTCGAGCACTACGTTCAGCAGATGGCCGAGGGTGGAAAGATTTCCGAGTATGGCAACCGCACCAAGGTCCAGAACGACCTGCAGCGTATCTACAAGTTGATCAAGCAGCAGCACAAGATGTCCAAGACTTCTCAGCTTGAAATCAAGAGCTTGTACGGTGATGTTTTGCGCTCTCTGGCCATGAACGAGAGCCAAATCATTCCCAAGGAGAACGGCAAGGGCCGAAAGACGGGCCTAAAGGGCACCAGCCTGAACAAGGGCCGGGTCGAGACCATCCCATTCCTTCACCTCAAGAGAAAGACCCTGCACGGCTGGGACTACAGCAAGAAGCTCACTGCTGTCTACCTCAACTCTCTTGAGCAGGCTGCCAAGGACGGTGTCACCTTCCAGGACAAGTATGTCTTGATGACTGGTGCTGGTGCCGGATCCATTGGTGCCGAGGTTCTACAGGGCCTTGTCAGCGGAGGTGCCAAGGTTGTGGTTACTACCAGCCGATTCTCTCGAGAAGTCACTGAGTACTACCAGTCCGTATACACCCGCTTTGGCTCTCGCGGATCTCAGATCGTTGTTGTTCCCTTCAACCAGGGAAGCAAGCAAGATGTAGAGGCTCTCGTTAACTACATCTACGACACTAAGGCTGGTCTTGGCTGGGATCTCGACTACATCGTTCCTTTCGCCGCTATCCCTGAGAATGGTCGACAGATCGATAACATCGACTCCAAGTCGGAGCTGGCCCACCGTATTATGCTGACCAACTTGGTCCGCATGCTCGGTTACGTCAAGTCTCAAAAGGCTGAGCGTGGCTTCGAAACTCGTCCAGCTCAAGTTGTCCTTCCCCTGTCTCCCAACCACGGTACCTTCGGTAACGATGGTCTCTACTCCGAATCTAAGCTGGCTCTTGAGACTCTCTTCAACCGATGGCACTCTGAGGACTGGGGCCACTACCTCACAATCTGCGGTGCTGTCATTGGATGGACTCGCGGTACTGGTCTCATGTCTGGCAACAACATTGTTGCCGAGGGTGTTGAGGCGTTTGGCGTCCGAACATTCTCTCAGCAAGAGATGGCTTTCAACCTCCTGGGTCTGATGTCTGCTACCATTGTCGACCTCTGCCAGTCAGAGCCTGTCTTTGCTGATTTGAACGGTGGTTTGCAATTCATCCCCAACTTGAACGAGGCCATGACCAAGCTTCGCAAGGATATCATGGAGACTAGTGAAATCCGCAGAATCGTTTCTAAGGAGAGCGCTATCGAGAACACCATTGTCAACGGAGCCGACTCTGAGGTTCTTTACAAGAAGAAGACCATTGAGCCTCGTGCCAACATCAAGTTTGATTTCCCTCACTTGCCCGACTGGAAGACGGAGGTCGCTCCTCTTAATGACCAGCTCAAGGGCATGGTCGACCTGGAGAAGGTAGTCGTCGTCACTGGTTTCGCAGAGGTCGGTCCTTGGGGTAACTCCCGAACTCGATGGGAGATGGAGGCCCATGGCGAATTCTCGCTCGAAGGTTGCATCGAAATGGCCTGGATCATGGGTCTCATCAAGAACCACAATGGTCCTCTCAAGGGCAAGCCTTACGCTGGCTGGGTTGACGCTAAGACTGGCGAACCTGTTGATGACAAGGACGTCAAGCAGAAGTACGAGAAGTTTATTCTGGATCACGCCGGTATCCGTCTGATTGAGCCTGAGCTGTTTGACGGATATGACCCCAACAAGAAGCAGCTGCTTCACGAGGTTGTCATTGAAGAGGACCTTGAGCCATTCGAGGCTTCCAAGGAGACTGCCGAGGAGTTCCGACGAGAACACGGTGACAAGGTGGAGATTTTCGAGATCCCTGAGTCTGGAGAGTTCACTGTCCGAGTGAAGAAGGGCGCCTCGCTCTGGATCCCCAAGGCTCTGCGCTTCGACAGACTCGTCGCTGGCCAGATCCCAACTGGCTGGGACCCCAAGCGATATGGTATCCCTGACGATATTGTCAGCCAAGTGGATCCTGTCACCTTGTTCCTTCTCGTGTCGGTTGCTGAGGCCCTCCTGTCCTCTGGTATCACCGACCCATACGAGTTCTACAAGTATGTCCACGTCTCTGAAGTTGGTAACATTGTCGGCTCTGGTATGGGTGGTGCTTCGGCCCTGCGTGGCATGCACAAGGCCAGATTCCTCGACAAGCCTCTTCAGAACGATATCTTGCAGGAGTCCTTCATCAACACCATGCCTGCTTGGGTTAACATGTTGCTGCTCTCTTCATCTGGACCTATTAAGACCCCTGTCGGTGCTTGTGCCACTGCTATTGAGTCTGTTGACATTGGTGTGGAGACCATTTTGGAAGGCAAGGCTCGCATCTGTCTTGTCGGTGGCCTCGACGACTTTGGTGAAGAAGGCTCTTACGAGTTCGCCAACATGAAGGCCACTAGCAACTCAGTGGATGAGTTTGCCCATGGCCGTACTCCTGGCGAAATGTCACGTCCTACCACTACTACCCGAAACGGCTTTATGGAGTCTCAGGGATGTGGTGTCCAGGTCATCATGACCGCCAAGCTTGCTCTGGATATGGGAGTCCCCATCCATGGTATCCTTGCTTACACCACCACTGCCTCTGACAAGATCGGACGTTCCGTCCCTGCTCCTGGCAAGGGTGTTCTCACGTCTGCGCGTGAGCACGCTGGCAAATTCCCTTCGCCCCTGCTTGACATCAACTACCGTCGCCGACAGATTGAGCGCCGCAAGAAGCAGATTAAGCAGTGGGAAGAGTCTGAGCTGGAGTTCTTGCACGATGAAATCGATGCTATGAAGGCTCAGGGCGGTGCCTTTGACGAGAAGGAGTACGCTCAGGACCGCGTCGCACACATCCAGAGGGAGGCCGAGAGACAAGAAAAGGAGCTCCTCCGAAGCATGGGCAACAACTTCTGGAAGAGCGATCCATCCATCGCTCCCCTCCGTGGTGCTCTTGCCACATGGGGCCTTACCATTGACGACCTGAAGGTTGCCTCTTTCCACGGTACATCTACCGGTGCCAACGACAAGAACGAATCCTCTGCCGTTTGCCAGCAGCTGCGTCACCTTGGCAGAAGCAAGGGTAACGCCGTATTGGGTGTCTTCCAGAAGTTCCTCACTGGTCACCCCAAGGGTGCTGCCGGTGCTTGGATGTTGAACGGTGGTCTGCAAATTCTGAACACTGGTCTGGTCCCTGGTAACAGAAATGCCGACAACATCGACCCCATCATGGAAGAATACGATCTGATCGTTTACCCCAGCCGTAGCATCCAGACTGATGGAGTCAAGGCTTTCTCTCTCACCTCGTTCGGTTTCGGACAGAAGGGAGCCCAGGCAGTCGGTGTCCACCCCAGATACCTGTTTGCAGTTCTCGACGAAAAGACTTACCAGGAGTACTGCGCCAAGGTTGAGGCCCGACAGAAGAAGGCTTACCGTTTCTTCCACAACGGCATGATCAGCAACACTCTGTTCGTTCCCAAGGCTCACGCTCCTTACACTGATGAGCAGCTCAGCGAGGTTCTGATGAACCCCGATGCGCGTGTCACCGAAGACAAGAAGACAAAGGAGCTCAAGTATGCCGAAAATTTCATGAAGGCGTCTGAAAAGGTTGTCCCTGCAGTCACCGTCAAGGAGACACAGCAGGTCATTGAGGCACTCGCTCACAAGGTTACAAGCAAGAACAGCAACGTGGGCGTAGATGTCGAGGATATCTCTGCCATCAACATTGAGAATGATACTTTCCTCGAGCGCAACTTTACTAGCCAGGAGATTGCTTACTGCAAGAGTTCCGCTAGCCCCCAGAGCTCATTCGCTGGCCGATGGAGCGCCAAGGAGGCAGTCTTTAAGTCTCTTGGTGTCACCAGCAAGGGAGCCGGTGCTGCCCTGAAGGATATTGAGATCCTCAGGGATGATTCTGGCGCGCCTACTGTTACTGTAAGTTGATACCACCTATACAATATTTAATTTGGAGACAGATTGCTAACATATTTTCAAATAGCTTCATGGCGATGCGGCTGCTGCTGCTAAGCAGGCTGGTGTGAAGGAGGTTTCCGTCTCCATCTCCCATGCTGATAAGCAGGCTGTTGCCGTGGCAGTTGCTCACTTCTAAAGGGGCACCCATGGATAATTGCTTGGTTGTGTATCATGTTTAGAATGAACGATGAATAAGCTTAAAATGAGAGCGGCGTTGTTGCAAAGCAGGAGGCTTAATGGCTTGGTTTTTTATGTGTATCATGGGACTGATGACATATGACGTGAACAAATTCACTAGATCTTTTAAAGGACGATTTTTATTAGGATGTATTAGTTAGATGGCCCCAATAGAAGGCCAATCAAGATTTTTATCTTTTTTTATTGATTTTAATTTCGCGTAAATCCTGTAAATGCTAATGCATATTGTGATTAATCATGCCAGCGGCAGGTATAAGACGCCAAGTTTCTCTAAGTACTCCAAAGCTGATAACGTGCCACCAGAGCTTTAATATCCAAAGCTAAAGCAAAAATTTCCAGTGGGTATCGAATGATTTCGTAGATGGACTGTAGCGCACAAGATAGGTATCTTTGTCTTGGAGGAGCTCTCCTCGTCGCAGTCGTCACCACCTCCATTAATTGAAGAGCTCATCCTTTTTCTTTCTTATCTTGTCCAGGTGACATCCGTTCATAGTACCATCGTCACGACTGTAGCCTTCCCTTGAAACCCCCTCCTTCTTCAATATTCTATGCATATCATCGTGGTCATTTGTCATTCGTCGTCGTCGCACTTCCCCCTTCTTACTGGCCACGTCCCCTTCCGCGACCTCTGCTTCCACGGCCTCGCCCTCTATCGCCGCCTCCACGGCCGCCGTGACCGCCGTGATCGCCTCTTGACTGGTGGCCGCCGCGACCACCACGGAAGCCGCTACCTTGCTGGTTCTTTTGCTGCTCGGTGACTTGGTCGATGATCTCGTCGGGAACACGAAGGTATTTAATCTAGTTTAAAAGGCGTTAGCTGGCTTGCTAGGCGCTTCTGGCAAGTGAGATTGGTGGGTATTGGCGTACGTTGTTTCCCTTGACGTAGACTTCCGGGAGACGCATGAACTTATCTCCTTCCTGTTGCTATTTGTTAGGAGAAGGCGCCTCATTTATTCGTTTGAAGGGGGATATTGGTGAGCGTACAGGGCTTGTCTGCACGACTTCCTTGAGGGTGAGGTTCATCCATGTATCGCACATAACCAAGTGTCCGTTTAGGGTCTCGCCATTCTTCAGCTCGACCAGCATGGGGTGGCCTTGAGCAGCATTGAGCAATCCGAGGGGAAGCTGTCATGATGCGCGCATCGGTGGTTAGTTTCGGCTGGTCGCAGGAGGAGAAGAGGCGCAGGGGAAGTAAGCGTGGCATACCATGGTGATGAATTGTGCCTCTAATAGGCGGCGCTGAAAGGATTTATGTTGTTTCCTTTGTTGTAGAGGTTGCTATCGCGTTGAAGAAGGGGAAAAGCAGCTTAGCCTATGTTTTTTGGCTGGGGTTGCGAATTGGAGGTTGAGGTGTAGTCAGAAAGCTGCTAGAAGAAACCCCGCCATGTGCATGACCCCGGCTAGCAAAGTACAACGGCAGGCTGTCTGCGCCATAAGGTACTTCCACATCGGAAAGCTTTCCGCGCCAAAATATCTCTTTTGATGTCTCAACTTTAACCTCACACAGCGTCATTGATACGGATAGGAGAGGGGGCTTTTACAGCTGGAGTTTAAAGCAAATCAACTATGCAGCGCAAATTGCTAAGTGACGGGCTATGGCGCTGTCTATGCCCGTCTTTTGACCAATTGGTCCTGCGCACAGCTATTCGACAAAGCTTGCCGCGCACACGACCAGCAGTATCGCAGCCATGTACTGCCAGATCAGGGCCAATTCACTCGAGATTTTATGAGACAACTGCTGGCTTTGCATCTACAGATGAAACATCAGGGCATGGTTCTTCTCGGATAAGTCCTCGGGCAGAAGAGGCGCGGTCAGAAGAAGATGGTAGCCTCACGAGTCCTAAGTTGCGATCTTGGAAGGAAAGGCTTCTTGCCCCCACAGCACCATCAGAGGAGACGCTGAAAGCCAGCGCAATCGAGGAAATTTTGGCGGCCCTGAATTCCCTTCGAGAGACAAGGGATCGGACGGCTGCCCACGGTCCAGAAATCGACCAGCATCTAAGAATAGTGCAGCTAGTGCAGCATCTTTTGCATATCGAAAATCAGCCCATTACGCCCTTCATTTACGAGTGTCTAATGGACGCCATGGCTCATCGCCGAGGCTCCGTCGATGGTGTTCGGCGATTGCTGGTCGACATGGTTGAGCAGGGGTTAAAGCCAACGGCGGAATTATGCAACGGCGCCCTGAGAGCGCTGATGAATCACCCGGATTATATGTTGCGCCAAGAAATTCTAAACATTATGCAGGAGTACTGGTTTACTATTGATACGCCAGTGAAGCAGACGGTCATAGTGGGAATGCTCAGAGATGAGCAATACGAGCTGGCGTATGCGAGGTTAACGGAGCTGATTGAGCAAGGGGCCAGAGTTGACCCCTGGGTTTACGACATATTCATTCTGGTATTTGGGAAGCTTAGATTCCTAGACGAAATGCTGCAGCTTCTATACAGGCGCAAGAACATTGGCGGCAGTACCGACCCGATGGTCACCACTTTGACATACTACGCATTGGACGTGTGCAGCCAGGCATATCACCATGCGGGGACTTTGTTTGGATGGCTCTCGGTCGTGCAAAATCACCTTGTGCAGCCGTCGGATGGCATTATAGAAAATGTGCTAGGAACAGCGGCTAGAAATGCAGACGCGCAGCTGGCGACTGAGGCGCTGGATCTGATATCGCAGCGAACAAGAGCTCAATCTCACCACTACGAGGCCGTCGTGGAAGCTTTCATGGGCGGTGGAGACCTGGCAGCGGCAATTCGAACTCTCTGCATCATGAGAGATAGCGGTATACGAATCTCACGCGCTAATACCAGAACCATTTACAAAACTCTAATGAGCCGTCCAGAGCTCTTGGAGGGGGCCGAGGAGGTGGTGCGAGAGGCAGTCCGTGACCGCCCTGTGCACAGAGCGATTGTAGCTGTTGTGATTGATTCAATAGCGCAGATTCACGGCAGTGAAAAGGCTTTATCCTTATACCGAGATCTACGAACACTCTGTGGCGCAGAATCGCTCAATGCAACCATGGCACAGGATCTCATCATCTATAGCGCTGAGGAGGCCACCGCCAAACTTCTCACAAAAGAGTACAAGGATCACGTTGCGGAAAACCAAGACCCAATTCGGAGCGTATCAACTTACAGCCTCTTGATTACGAAGTGTGCAGAAGCAGGTGAGATGGACCTTGCGTTTCGGTTTACTAAACAAGCCATGGCCGCCGGTATCACAAAGAGTCGATCCTCGAAATGGATCAGCGTCTTGATCGAGCAGGCAATTACGAGAGAAGACGGTCGGGTTTGGCCTATAGTTGATTCACTCCTCAGCTCAGGCGAAGAGGATACGAGAAAGATGGTGCGCAGGATTCTACAACAAAAGAGAATTTCGAAACTGGCCTCGCAGTGGAAGGCAAAAAACCTACAACCGCAGCGCCCCGAGCTGAAATGATATAGAA
Organism: Trichoderma evansii; assembly: GCF_050947405.1. Lineage (NCBI taxonomy): Eukaryota > Fungi > Ascomycota > Sordariomycetes > Hypocreales > Hypocreaceae > Trichoderma > Trichoderma evansii. Next base: position 161,568 of record NW_028145192.1, on the reverse strand, counting down.
TTTCATAATCAAAAATTAGTTGGATGAAAATAGGGGGCTACAGAGACAGCCCGAATTAATAACAGAAAAACTTTGACAAAAACGAGTCCCACCTACAGGCATCCATAGCGCGCCGGCAAACTTTGTCGACATAACTTAAGTCTTTATTTTCCATGGGGGTTCATTTCCAATGGGCACTCATTAGCAAGCACAGCTCATATAATTCCGACCGGAGAAAGGAGAAGCATTTATAAGAAGCTTGTACGGCATAGCGAGACTAGAATGCCGGCAACTCACTAGTAACTCCGAAAGCCTCCCGCTGAGTCAAAAACGTGCTAGTTCAGCAGCATACCAAGCTAAGCAGCTCTACCGTATTCTTGACTTATGCTCCATAGGTCTAAATACATATGGCGCAACTACGAGAACCGCAGCCTTCCAAAACGGCGACGTCGCTGTTGGGGTACTTATGCCCCGCCGAGAAGGCTGATAGACCGGGCAACGGATAACAGAAACGAGCCCGCCAATCCAGTGCCGTTGGCACGTTTTTTGCCGGGTATATCGGGCGGAACGGGTACCAGCGCCCTGGACGTAGGATTAGACTCAACAAAGATACGATGCGTGCGTGAATGAAGGACGACTCCACAAGGCAGTGGATGACAAAAGACGGCCTATAGTCAGACCGAGTTGAGTCACGAATAACCCAGTACGGCAAGTTGAAGAACGTGGCTTGGCTTCCTGGAGTCTAGAGAATCCTTGAGCCTAGGGAATACTAATCGATCACTTCGATTCTGGCTGCAGCTTGCGCCAGCTAGCTATAGGATTGCGCACGAACTGGACTGATAGAGCAAAGATATGGCAGTGGCGTTGACAAATTGTGGGTGACGGCCGAAGGCAATTAATAATGAGTCGGTGGCTGCTGACTGGGCTTGACAGCAGCCGTGCCGATTGGACAGAACCAAGGGACCGCGCGTGCTAGCTGGATCTGATAGAGCAGAGAGAATGCTTTTACGTTCTTATGCCAAGAGCTAGAGATTTGACTTTCGCTTGCGCGCGGCGTTTGCTCGCGCGGCGAGGAGCGTGCCATGGAGACGGCGCAATCGAAGAAAAGAAGGCTGACCCGGACGAGACATGACGCCTGTGTCACGTATGGCGTTTTCCCATTCGGGCAAATTAGCAAACGGAGGCTGGACGGGGAAATGGGAAATACGCTGTACGACAAATAGAGTTTTGATGGTGCTATGGAGAAGCGTTTTGGAAGCCTGACTCTTGTGAACGGAATTAAGACTGCTGGATTATTGCTGACCTGGAATTAGGAAGCAAACACCGCGGGGCCATTTGTAAGTGAGACAGTGAATCTCGCGAATCTCAGGCCTAATCTCAACGTAGCCCTCACCACCAACGGGCAAGACAAGGGTCCTCAGTTCCAGACCATACAGCACGTCATCGTGCATCTCGTCTTGCCCGGCACAATCTGGCCCCAAAAATTAATTGACGGCACTTGTGGGACCACATATACGCAGCAACGGTACAGTAAGGCTTGTGAATCCTTCGAGCCAAGCCTTTTTAGCACGCCCAACGACTAATCAGAAGCTAATCAGAAGAAAGCTGCAGAATATTGATACCTCAATCTGCTAGGTCTGGTAGAGCCTAACGAGTAGGCTAAACTGGATAATGCAGCAGCACATCATTTAGCCCACCCAATTTTTCGGCAGACGGGCCCACTAGCTGATATCTGCTGGAAAAAGATGATCTTGGTTGGTAAGCCTTCTTTGCTCATCAAAAAAAAGAGAACTTCCTCCTTTTGCTAAAGGTCTAATTCCTATCCACGTACTAGTATCCTAGTATCTTCACTTTAGTCGAAGCCGGTAGTTGCTAGTCTTTGCACTCGGCCAATCAACTCCTCTCTCCACTCCAAAAGGAATTTTTTTTTTTTTTCCCCCTTCCAAATACCTTGACGCTAGAGGCAGCAAATAATAAGTCCGAAGGCTCGCATGGGACATAGGTAATAATAGCCTAGTAGCTACTATTAGCTTCCGTGCACCCACCAAGCCGTGTCCTAAGCAAATTCTGCACGCATTGGGTGCAGCCTCAGCCTCGATGGACCCGAAGTCCGAATGAGTGCCGGCTTTTACTAAGCTTAATCGCCAAAATCCGCGTCGAAAAGAGCGAAGGAGGAGTGGTGTTTGTAACAACGGGGGCACCCTCATTCCGGCCGAGACACTAGTTCGCCTTCCATGATGCTACCATGAGTTGCTTTGTAACTCCCACATGCGGCACTAGGGTCATGACCAGGGTATTTTTCTTTTCTTTTTTTTACTATTCCTTTTTCTATCTTAAAAAAAAAGAATTAAAAATAAAAAGCGGATCTATATGTCAGATAGGAAACCCCAAAAGGTCCTATCTTCATCTAGGTTCTAGAGCTGACGAAGCAGGATGGAGTAGGATTTGACTAGATGGAAGCTATACGAATCCATCTAGATCTTGCCAGTAGCGTACGCCAAGGCGTGTGGTTGATTGGATTACCGATCAACAGCAGCTGGAGTGGAGCCCTCTGCTTTTACATTTGACTCCTCCGAGGTGGTATACAGAACATGGAGTTAAGAGAGTTGACAGCCTGGGGGGTATAAGATGAACCTTGTGGCCCTTTGCTCCCGAGATTCTGGAAATTAGATGACAATATCGAGAACTTTGTTTTCTACTCCGCGGACTCAGAAAGCTTGATACTTGAGCATCACCCCATTGTTCACTATCTACCTTCTATTACACAACAGTTGAAACTTACAGTGCAGAACTCATACCTACATTAGACTCGGCGACAGACGTCATAAACACCATTGGGCCTTTTCTTTGAGATATATCGACAAGTTGAAGAAACATTTTATTTCATCAACTCGACTTATACAATTAGCACCAAAGAAACACATATAAGCGCTATCGAGTCTAATAATACCAAGTACACTCAAGCCACCACAGACCATGGCGGACATCATCCGTGACGCCGCCATCGGGCAAGTCATCCGTTGGGTAACCGGCAACCGCTACCTACAATACCCTGAAGAAAAGGAAGACTTCACATTACCCGAGCCTTGGATTCAGCTTGTCAACGGCGTCTCCATCACATCAGCAAACACTTCTACATCAGATGCCTCTACCGCCGCTGAGGACAAAGAGACAGGCGGCATCTTGCGGACCCCATCCAATGGGTCCAACGGAAGCACTGCCCGGGATCGATCCCCACAGCCGTCCCGAGCACCGAAGCTGGATGAGGAGAAGGCGGCCGAGTCAGGAAGACGGCATTCTTCAGCCCAGTCAATTTCACATGAGCATGCTCAACACAACCAATGGGGCGATATGACACGCCAGAGACACGATGATGATGAGGAGCACAATCTGGAAAAGGTCAAGAGTCTGCCTATTGTGCCGCAGACCACAAAGGACGGTGCCATCCTCGTCGATTGGTACTACACAGACGATCCTGAAAACCCATACAACTGGTCCAAGAACAAGCGCCTCCTCATCAACGTCCTCATCTGTCTCTACACTTTTGTCGTTTACACAACCTCAGCCATCTACACCACCTCCGAGGGCGGCATCATGGAGCGCTTTGGCGTCAGTGAGATCAAGGCCACTCTGGGTCTCTCCATCTACGTCCTGGGTTATGGTATCGGCCCGCTGGTGTTTTCTCCCCTGTCTGAGATCCCCTTGATCGGACGAAACCCCGTGTACATTGCCACCATGTTCCTATTCGTCATCATCTCCATCCCGACTGCCTTTGCACCCAATTACGCTGGCCTGATGGTGCTGCGTTTCCTGCAGGGCTTCTTTGGATCGCCTTGTTTGGCATCTGGAGGTGCTTCTCTTGGTGACATGTACAGCCTCATGACTTTGCCTTATGCCATGATGTCCTGGGTCGCTGCCGCATACTGTGGACGTAAGTCAATTGATTCCCCCTCTTCATTATTTTTAAGTTCTCTTTGCTAACTTTCCAATCTCAGCTGCCCTGGGTCCTCTTCTCAGCGGTTTCGCCGTCCCCGTAGAAGGCTGGCGATGGTCCCTCTTCATCTCCATCTGGGCCTCTGCTCCCGTCTTCATCGCCATGTTCCTGCTCCTCCCCGAGACCAGCAGCGCCAACATCCTCCTCCGCCGTGCTCGTCGCCTTCGCAAGCTCACCGGCAACAAGCGCTTCATGTCCCAGAGCGAGATTGACCAGCACAACCTCCGCTACCGAGACATCTTCTGGGATGCTTTGATCAAGCCCCTTGAGATTACTCTGAAGGATCCTGCTGTTTTGTTCGTGCAGGTTTACACTGCCATCATCTACGGCATCTACTACTCATTCTTCGAAGTCTTCCCCCTCGTCTACCCCGTCTTCTACGGCATGAACCTTGGCCAAGTCGGCCTTGTCTTCCTCTGTATCCTCGTCTCTTGTATCATTGGTATCGCAGTCTACTCCGCCTACCTCTACTTCTGGATGGACCCGCGCATCGAGAAGTACGGCTGGCCTGTCCAGGAAGACCGTCTTATCCCCGCACTGCCTGCCTCAGTCGGCCCAACCATCGGTCTCTTCCTCTTCGCCTGGACTGCCCGCGAGTCCATCCACTGGATCGTGCCCACCATCGGTATCACCATCTACGGCGCTACAGTCTTCGTTGTCATGCAGGCTGTCTTCATCTACGTGCCTCTCAGTTACCCGCGATACGCCGCCAGTCTCTTCGCTGCCAACGACTTCTTCCGTAGTGCTCTTGCCTGCGGTAGCGTTCTGTTCGCGCACCCACTGTTCCACAACCTTGGCGTTGCCAAGGGCACCAGTCTCCTCGGAGGCCTGAGTGTCATTGGTATCATTGGTATCTGGCTGCTGTACTTTTACGGTGGCAAACTCCGCACCCTTAGCAAGTTTGCCGAGTCGGATGCGCCGCAGACTGAGGAGACTGAGGTAGAGAAGAATTGAAAGCTCGATCATCGAGAAGAAATTTTACCACAAAAAAAAATTAAGAAAAAAAAAGCTAGAGAATCATTAGCTTCAAAGAGAAGCAGTTTCAACACGAATACTATAATTATTGCATGAGTTAAATCTCCTTTGTTTGGTAGCGCACCAAAAGTGCATGGGGAAAGGGCAAAGGTTGCCCATTTCATTTTTGTTTTTTATGAGTCAAGATGGAAATGACTGGCAAGCATCGGATCAATAGGGAGGTTAATTTTTCTAGGGACAAGGAAATGTACAATTAATTAGACTTGGGGGAGGGGATAGCAAGCAAACAGTATACCCTGTTGCATTATAATAGAACAACATCTCTCTTAAACACAACTCTCTTCTTTAGTGACTCATTAAATAGATTCTAGCTAGATAACCATGAACCAGCTCGACAACTGAAATTGATCCAGCTAAATTACTTTAATATACTTAGACATTAAAAATTATAAAGTACTTGCGTCGGTAAAAGGCGTCATGAATAAATCCAGTACGATATAGCATCCGCCACAGGTAACAAAATTCAGTGAAACATATCGTACATATATTGCGTGTAAGGTCTAACTCGTATCCTCAAAAAAGATTGCGTTCATCACTTATCATACATTCATCGCACAAGACAGCTTTGTCTCCTTAGTTGATCAGCCAAAACGGCCGTCAAAAAATGTGTATAAAGGTCTAGAAAGATCGCTCCATTCATAACAAAGTTCTGGCCTTCAATAAGGCAAATGCTCCCTCTCTCCTAGACACCGCATGTTCTTTAGGAGTTCACAAATACCGAATACGCCGAACTAGATAAAGACGTTGAAGCAAAGGGGAGGCTTGAATATGAAAAGACTCCTTTTGCGCCGTGTATGTGTATCCACCCATTTTAGTACGTAGTCCCCAAGGCGTGCATGCCGTTCACGCATACGCCCTCCTACCTCTTTCTATTCACCACCCTCATCATGCTCATAACCTATCGAGCAAGTGTGACCCATAATATCAAGGAAGTTTTTTTCTTAATCATGTTTTTCTTCGTAGTAATCTGCAGCCATTGCTGCTGCATTTACGAATCACCTGGTAGATTCCAGCTATAGCCTGATCCATGCCCTCCAGCAGTGGATGGATAAGAGGCACTCGGATGGTTGTTAAAGTTGTACCATGCTTGTTGTTGGCTCGGCTGCTGAGCGTGTTGTGCATGCTGTGAGGGAGCACGCTGGTGTGGCGTTTGCTGCTGCTGCTGAATATTTGACGAATATGTCAAGTAACTTCGGTCTTGCTTCATCCCACTCTGGCTAAGTCGCGATGTCGCAGATTGTGAACGCATATGAAAGACCTGCCGGGAATCGTGTGACGAGTCTGAGCCGCTGTTGTTAAAGTCTTGAGCCTGTGCATTTGCTCTTAGGCCCATATACGATACCGAGTGATGATGCGAGTGATTTCGCGGCGCAGAATTCGTATAGGGACCATATGTTTGTGCTCCTGGGCGGTCTGCAGCCGTATTAGTAGTATGCGCTGGCATAGAACCGGCAGACGTCGTTGCAAGTGAACCGTGGCCATAGCCCGAGTACGGAGCGGCGCCAACTGCGTCTCTCTGGTACGAGTACGGCTCGTATGAGATTCTATCGGTTGGAGCCGTCTCTGGTCCGCGGGTGCTAGAATAACGGTCATAACTGTTATATGCCGACGAGGCAGCCATACCAACCTGTGTCTGTAGCCCTGGCCCGTGTGTGTTGGGTTGCTGATCAGTGGTAGGTGAATTGCGAACAGCTCCTCGCTTCGAAGGCTGCTTACCCTTCAGAGAGTTGGTTCGTGGAACATCGTTTATTGGTGATGCGCCACCTGAACGCTGTAGTGAGGCTGCTGGTACGCCTTGTTTCTGAGACAGTCCCATAGACGGCTGTTGGGCGTTAGCGGAACGCCAAGCGCTGCTCCTATTACCGGATGATTCTGACAGCCCATAGACAGACTCGTGAGAGTTCTGGTCTTGCATAGAGGTCACCACTGCTGCTACCACAGCCGCCGCCTGCGTAACCGGGCTGTCGTCGCCGGACCATTCTGAAACTGATGCAGGGTTCACTGAGCTATGATGGTCTTCGTCTTGGGCTGGCCTCGCCGTCATGTTGCGCCCAGGTCCATGGTGTGCCGATGACTGTGTTGGACTTTTCCTTTGGTGTGCCAACGTCTGGTCTGGCATATCTGCTGCCGGCATGTTCGAATAATACGGACGGCCCGAAGGCATGATAAGGTTGACAAGATCTGATATAGGCACACCAGCCGTGTGTGATGGTTGTGAAGTGCCTGCCTCGGAGACACCCATACTTGTCGACGGAAAATAATTTGTCGGATTATGGTTGGCTTCCCAGTCGGCAACATTTAGATTGTTTGGTAATATATCCCCCATAGGCAATTGAGTATGCACATGCTCATCTCCTATGTCGGGGAAGCCCTCTGCATCATCTTCATGTAGCTGATGCTGGCCTTCTAACTGTGGCTCATCATCCTGTACTTCGAGTGGCTCGTCTAGTTCATTTCCCTCTATTTCATCCTCTGCCGTAATCAGGGCATTCGACTTTGGTTTCCTTGGCCTAGGAGCCGGGAATTCGCATATAAGGCCCGCCTCACGGCACTCATTACATATTGGTGTTTCTTTTGGACACTATATATAACATGTTAGCATAAAACGAGAACCTGGCCGTGGACAACTGGACTTATGGTCTATCGACTCACCCTAACCTTGCGCTGTTTACACGGAACGCAGGAACTCCTTGATTTGGCCGGCCCCCTACGCCTCGTTCTCTTGGCGGCTCCAGTAGTCGTTGCCGTTGCTTCTTCGGTCGCCTCATCATCGCCATTACTCGCAGTCTGATTTTTCCTTCGACCCTTCTTCGCAGTTGTGGAAGTTACTGTTTGCAAAACCAGCCCACTGGTAGTAACTGGACCAGATGGATCTTCCTGCACGTTACTCTGAACCGCAGGAGCAGATGACGAGGCTCGAGATGGTGGTTGAGCAGAGCCTTCCTTGCTGCCAGGATGCACAATGCGGAGACGCTCTGCACCATACCTAACCAGCATATTAAGTGACTCCTTTTGCAGATCCGGTGACTGATTTGCGAAGATGTTAAACTGCTCTGGAGAAAGCGATTCTGGGTCAACACCTGCATGCTGAAGCATAGACACGGCAACATTTCGACGCCTCTCAGCCTCTTCAGGCGTAACATTGATGATAACCTGCGCTGCTGCGGTATTTTGAGCCGACTGGTCAGCCTGAGGCTGTTGCTTCTGTTGGCCAGCCAAGCTGCTATCCTCTTCTGCTCCAACCTGGCCGGTGAAGATTTGAATCTGCGTGGGTAGAGAAGGATCAATCTCCGTCGCGCCTAGTTCCTCAGAAACACCAGCGTCATCTGCTTTCCTCTTCCGTTTTCTCGACTTGTTACCCTCGCCAGTGGTTGTTTCGGTATCTCGTTTTTTCCTCTGCGCTCCTGGCTGTCTCGGCGCTTTGAGTTTCTTTTCTGCTGTAGGAAGAGGATGTCGTGGTAATAAAGGTTTATATAAAGTCGAAAGCTCCGCTACTGTCCGATGGAGTGGCAAATGGTCATATTCGATCGATAGAGTTCTGGATTTTCGAGAAAAAGATATTGTGATGGAACCTCGACAGTCAAAGGCAGGTCGGCCTAATTTTTGCTGGTTAGCAGAGGCACACAATATTTGCAATGCAAGTTGAGATGGCAAAACGGCAAGAAGCGCGGAATGCCATTTAGCATCATGCGACACCATGTTGCGGGCTCAGCGCTTACTTCCTAGCAGGGGATCGAGTTCCCTGTGTGAATAGTCTGCAACCAGCGTCTTCAGCTGGCCCTTGTTTTGTCGCTGCCAGTGTTGCATGGAGCCTTTGCAGATGAAGGTAAAAACCCAGCCGTTTGCGCCTCGCGACGAGTCTCGCAGCGTCCACTCGCTTCCATCGACCTGGCTAACTCCATTGGCAATATGATTTGCGACAGACGTCTGCAGCACTGGTTCGCCGGACGACTGGTTCCTCACAGCATCGTCCACAAGCACCACGCGGGCGACATGGCCACCGTCAGCGTTGGCAGATATGCCCGCCGACAGAGCGCCTCCCAGCGACGGATCCAGCGCGCTCAGGCCCTCCAACACATTGTTCTCGCCCGCGGATACCCCAAGCGTCAACTCCGCCGAGGCTGCGAGGTCCAGCCTGATCGCAACCCGTTCCGCGCGAGTGTCTGTAACTTTGCCGTCGAAAGCATCTCGCAGCTGCAGCTGCAGCTCTTCGACGCAGGTGCACGGTCGGCTGTCGAGCCCGGAGTCCTCTTCTCGGAAATTGAAGCTGGCGAGAAAATCCGCCATTGACGGCTCGCCCCAAGGTTGAGGTGGCGATTGTGCGCAATAGTTGAGATTATCAGGGCGTCGGGCTGAGTCGGGCTTCTGCTGCAGAGTCGAACTGGGCTGGCAGCGTTTCGTGGGCAGTGGCAGCGGATTCACCTGTAACCATGGCGGAATCGGTGACGGTGCAGGTGATGTCGAATTACGATGGCGGAGGAAAGAGGCGCTGATGGAGGCGCTGATGGAGGCGCTGAGGGCGGTGTTCCACTCCCCGGGGGGTGTTAGCAAGGCGCCATCACGCGTCAAGTACGACGAATAGAACCCCACGGCGTCGGCCCGCGTATCAGCAGTTAGTGCAGCCTCGTCCATCATGAAGCAGTCCATTTCTATTCGCAGTAGCAGTAGCTGCTGCTGACAACAATAGCAATGGCACTCTCCGCAACTACCGCAAACTACCGCATGCTGCCCTGGAGAAGAATCTTGCATTTCTTAAAGCGGGCGCATCTTTACATTTAACAGCGATGCACGATTCACCCATCGTAATACACGTCAGAAACAAGAATCCTTCAGCTCCTTCACCGGGCTCAATCGAGCATGAACGAGTGATATGTGTGGACCGTGTCACATTTCCCTTGTCATAATCCCTCAAAAGTGGCTAACCATTGCCCATTTTCATAGTAAATGTGTCTACCTAATAGCCTATGCAGCCTTGCAAGTCCACTTGATGCCCCTGCACCAACAAAACTAGCACTGACACTACTAGTATGTACCGCGCGGCATTTCACCTCCGTAGATCTCACCTGTTAGCTGTTCTCCTCTACCCACTGCTCGATCCTCTCCACTAGATCGGCCTTTTTACCACTCGTGCTGAGTCCCTTGGCACCTGCGACATCCTTCAGCTGCACCACTGTCATTTTCGAGAGGCCTTCGCTCTCAACTGCAGCTTTCAGTTGTGCCATACTAAACGTCGATCCGCTAGGACGATCTGCAGCCGCCTTCCTCTGCTTTGTGGGGCGCTCTGAGATATCGTCATCTTCTACTACTTCTCGTTTCAATGACCGGGATCTCGCGGCTCTATCGGCTTCGTCCTTCAGTGTCTCAGCCCAGTCTTCTAAATAGCCACCAGCACGCTTGTTTATGGCTTTGTTCTTGGGCTCAGTCAAGTCTTCAGGCGTCTCCGGCACTTCCTCGTCTAGAGCGAGGGTCTGAAGGATTTTATAATGCCATTGTAGAGCCGGGTTCGGGTATTTCAACGGGTTATACACCCCTTTGGGAAGATTGAGCTGCTGTACAATGACCCTCATTTTTGTCTTAAGATCCTCAGAGCAGTCAAGACCCCGCTCAGCACTAACGTCTCGTAAATCGTCAGCAGCAGGGAGCGGATAAATCCAAAGGCCGGCTGACAGATAAGGAGTGCCAGAAGTCTCGTCAGATTGTTCTCTAGACGGGATAACAGCGGCAAGCACTGGCTGTGAGTTTGATCGAAGCACGCACCAGGCAATGCCTATCTTGTCACTATCTAGCAACTTCTGCCAGAGGGCCGAAAATACGCGTGATGACCCGATATAATCTTCTTCACTTGGGAAGATGAAGGTTGATTTCTTAACGCTTGCCCAAGCGGGGATCATATTGCGATTCTTGAATCCGATAATTCGAATGACTGGGGGGCCGTAGTCTCTGATGCTTTTTTGTTCCTCGGGCGTAAAGTATACATATTCGCCGCCAAATTTGTAGGCTTTTTTAATCTCTTGTTTCTCGACGGTTCTCGCGCTGTCTTCTGCAACCCGTGTTGTCTCGCCTGTTGCAATCTGGGCTTTTTCTCCGTCGAGCCAGATATAGCATGTTCTCGCCGGAGCTTGGCGACTCACAACGTTATATCCTTTGACAGTTATCCGCAGCCCAGGAGCAATCTCAAAAGGTATATGAAATAGCGCTCTCTTGGGCGACTGCTTCGAGTTGATATTAGAAATCAAGGAATTGAGGAGAGACAGCCCATCGCCAGACTTGGAAGTTCGAACTTCAGTCCCATTGGCTTCGGCATTCATATCACGGTAAACGATATCCTTAGTTTATGTTAGCGCCATGTTAGGATTGTGGGAAAAGAGACAATAAAATAAAAAAAGCATACGTCATAAAACTTGCCAAGGTCAAAACTTGACTCTTCTCTGGCAATTGGGAACAGATCAATTGTAATCCCCAAATCGTATAAATCTTTTGCTCGAACGGCGGCAGCAGAACTCGCCGCCTTGTCTGACACGTGTGGGTCGTCGTTGTCAGTTACGATGAACAGCCGTCGGCTACCAAAGTTGGCTGCCTTTGTCGTAAATATCTGATTGGCGCAAAAGAGCACATTTGACATGGAAACCACGTCAGTAGCTGGCTTCAGCACTTCGTCTTCGTCTTCTTCCTCCTCGACCAGCGCTCTCAGGGCCTTGACATCATCAGCAGCAGGAACATCAAGATCTGTGAAGAGGTAACAGTTCGGGTATCCAAGGCCGCCGCGACCATCTTTATCATCCCGAAACTTGGTCTTTTCCGTTCCAAATAGAAGAATTCCCATCATGTCTTTAGGGTTAGAGATGATGCGCTGTTCCATCAGATGATGGGCGCATTTCAAGGCAGCTTGAAGCGGGCTGTCCCGATCAGCTTTCTTAGAGCTGGAGGCTGGAGGAGGCTCAAGCATTGATGGGCTGACTTCAATGGCAAGCAATACGGCATCTTTCTGTGCCTTGAAGCTCTGGAACAGCAATGTCAGTAAAATAGGCCCCTGGTCAGGTAGATGCGACTTACAGATTCATCAAGCTCCTGCTCGCCTTCATCGTCCTCATCATTCTCTTCCCTTCTCCAGTCTCTTTGTTTATCTGCCATTGTGAACTGCAATTGTAATTGAAGAATGAAAATCGCTAGATAACTTGTCCAATTCCACAAGCGCCTTTTACATCGCTCAGAAGTCCAATTTACCGAACGAGAGCCAGGCAGCCACTCGACTCGGTCTCAAATGTGGATTCACCTGCGCGACCAAGCTCCCAGGCAAGCGCGACAGGCCTAGGCAGAATGCGCCCAGTTCCGCGAAGTCACGTGATACCTCATCCGAAATACCCACAGTCCAATTGGCCGGCGCTTGGGTGGGTCCCGCTAGAAAAGTACCTGTTCCCGAGCGTATACCGAGTACATCAGCTCATGCGGCGCAAGTAGCGCCCTAGCAGCGTATCGGAATGATGCTCGATTGCCACACTCGGAGCTTACATCCGTGATCTCGGCGCATCGGTATCCTGGCTGTCACGGGTATTCAATTGGTCTCAATTCTTTCCGCAGTCGAGGATTTTTCCCTCGTCAACAACCCCAGAACCAGTACCTCACCATGGCATCAAGGATTTCCACGAGACAATTCGCCCGGGGGCTGTCCCGAGGCTCGTCGTCTCCTCTTGTCTCGTCACAGCTATCGAACCATGCCAGGTATTTGGCTACCCCAGCCCATCCTGTGACGCAAGATGCGACGGGCTCCAAGGGACCAACGGCCATGGTCTTTCTCAACATGGGTGGACCTTCTACGCTCCCTGAGGTCGGAAGCTTTTTGAGTCGGCTTTTTGTACGCATTTCTCAATCATTTACGCAGTACCCTCTTCCGTGACATTGTGCTAATTACGAGTTGAAAAGGCCGACGGAGACCTAATTCCACTGGGCAGACTCCAGTCATATATCGGGCCACTCATCTCAGCGCGCAGGACACCAAAGATCGTGAAGCAGTATGACGCTATCGGAGGCGGCTCTCCCATTCGAAAGTGGTCCGAGTACCAAAACGAAGAAATGTGCAAAATCCTAGACAAGATCTCCCCGGAGACTGCGCCGCATAAGCCATACGTCGCCTTCCGCTACGCAGACCCATTGACCGAGGAGATGTATCACAAACTATTGGCAGATGGCTTCGGGAACGGAAAGGGTGGCAGAGCTGTCGCATTCACGCAATATCCGCAATACTCGTGCTCCACGACAGGTAGCAGTCTCAATGAGCTGTGGAAATGGCGCCAGAGACTGGAAGGCAAGAAGGCTTCGGAAACTGGCAATGGTACCATCAACTGGAGCGTCATTGACCGATGGCCTACCCACCCTGGCCTTGTGGAGGCTGTCGCTCAAAACATCGAAGCAAAGTTGCTTGAGTACCCTGAGGAGCGGAGGAGCAAGGCTATTCTTCTCTTTTCAGCGCACAGCTTGCCTATGACCGTAGTCAACAGAGGTGCGGCATTCTCTTATATCCCCTTTTCCCCTATTTCCCTTGCTCTAACTGACCCGTCGAATAGGTGACCCGTATCCGGGTGAAGTTGCCGCCACTGTTCAAGCAGTGATGGAGCGACTGAAATTCTCTAACCCTTACAGACTATGCTGGCAATCGCAGGTCGGCCCACAGCCTTGGCTAGGACCTCAGACGTCTCACACGGTGGAAAATTACATTGAGAAGGGCCAAAAGGACCTGCTTCTCATTCCAATTGCATTCACCTCTGATCACATTGAAACGCTCTATGAACTCGACATTGAAGTCATTGGTGAGAGCGGTCACACTGATACCGTCAAGCGAGTGGAGAGCTTGAACGGCAGCCCAGTCTTTATTCAAGGGCTTGCCGACCTCGCAAAGTCACACCTTGATTCCGGGGTGGCATGCTCACTGCAAATGGGCCTCCGATGTCCCGCATGCAAGAGCGAGAGATGTGCAGAGTCCAAAAAGTTTTTTGCTAGCCAGCAGGCCGCGATTTAATCCGCCTCGGCTTAATTATAGCAGCTGGGTAGGGAAATAAATATCGGTTGGGTTTGGGAAGCATAGTATCTGTAATATATATCACCAGTCCAGCACTCTATTGTATGATAACCAAACTCGTACATTTTTTGTACACCTTTCAGAAGCTAGATAGGGACTGAGTGGCAGAAAAAAGGCGTTTTATGTGTAAACTCGGTATACTGTATAGACTTGATAGACATAATCAGCACCCATGACACAAATACGCGCGAAGTAGACCCATAATAGCCGCCTATCGAGGCGTCGCCATGTCATCGCGGCGAAGATGGCTCGGAGAACGCGGGACGGGGCGTGCGGAGGGACAAGGCTTCACGCTCTTTCAGATGCAGACAAGCTCGGCAATCATTGAGTTTGTGGACAAATTCCATGGCTTACAAGCAAGTTTCAACGCCTGTGTGGCTGCTGAGTGTGGACACCCTGATCTGAGCCTTGCCCAGCGCTCCCCACCAGAGGAGCTCCATAGGTGCATTCACCGCGCCGAGTCAGTATTTATAAGAAGAGAATCCTGCTTCTGTTGAAGTGTATTGCGTATATATGTACAATCAGATGCGGCGCAGCTTAGAAAGACGGGACAAAGAGCGGCTTTGGCTGACGTCTGGGCGCAGATGTCTAGCTGCAGATGGTGGTTGGAATACGATCCAGCCCACGGCAGCTCACTGGCCAGTCACGGCAGAATATGGCCACATCTCAGCAGAAATGCTCCGGTGACGCCACCTGCCTATTTGTACCCGTCTGATAAGCCAGTGAGATATTACGGGCGTGCTGCAGGCAGAATAAGTAATAGAGCAGACATGAAAAGAAAAAAAAAAATAACAATTATATATACCAGTAGTATATGCAAATGATACAGGACAACATAGAGAGAGAAAATAGAAGACGCCAATTGCTCCTCACCTAGCCTGCAAGTAGAGCCACTTTCTCTTCACCATGTGGGGATAGGATTGTTTGTCGTGTGGGGCGCTCCTAGACGGCTCTAATTTTATTTCCTGTGTAGATCATATGTGAGGGAGGCAAATACTGCGGAGCTATCAGTGGCTGGCGATTATCGCGTGGATGCCGTGTTTCTGCAGGTATCATGCACGCGGCCGTATTATCTGTATTTTCTTTGACGTGTTGGTATAGCAGAAGGCAAATAGTGGTGTCTTACGCCATCCAAGGCGTTGGTTGATGCATCCATTTCCCCGTTTCATAGGCCACCAGCTTAATGCCTTGTGAACGAGTTTGTACATACATACACACATAGCCTGCGAGATTTATCTCCCCACCTTCAGCTAGTTAGCATTCACATGCTGCACCAAAAAGACAAAGTTGCCATTAGAGAGCACCATCAGGATATCTAATGCTTCTAAGCCAACAATGTTTGTTTTCCACACAGCACAGCATCACCAGAGCTGATGGACGTATCATATTACCCTACAATTCTGAAATAGGATACTTGTCTTGGCTATTAATTATTGCTCCTGGGAGACACTGTGTCGGATATTAGCACGCGCAAGGGTGCTGGGCAGCACCACTACCTGGTAGGTTTCGCGAAGCCTTGCAAGTGAGCCGTTCTCATTGTTTCACAGCAGTCGCTACTTTATCCCAGCAGTCCCAGTCAAGATGCACAACTGCAATTTGCTTGACCGCTTCAACATTGGCGGCATGGAGACTGTCTCAGCCCACACAGGTGTTCCGGGTGTTTGTTCCTCGGAACACGATCCGGTCGCCTTTATTCCGCTGATGACTGACATCTCGTTTTGGCAGTGCAAACGGGCAGCGCGCCTGATGTGGCAAATGAAGAGTGAGCTTCCCAGCCTATAAATAGCAGGTAGGCATCGCAGGCAATAAGCAGATGTTATGCTCGGGAGCCGCAATACGAGCAAAGGAGAAGCGCGTGTGCGGAGCAATCTGGTGGAAAAAGAAGCACCTGGAGCTCCTTAAATTAAGTGATATACGGAGTACATTAGGCACTGGTGCTAGCATTGCCGTACCTGGCCGGTACATGTACTCGAACCATGTCTCGTCGTATCAGCCGGGTGACACTTGAGATTTGACTCGTGCGTCCCGAGACGAAGCCATAATCTTGCCAATCTGGCCAATGCCGCGCCTTTGGCCTGATCGAGTCTACGGCAAGAAAACAGCTGAGATTTTTTTGAGTTTTTCAGCCACCTGCATGGCGTTTTGATATCATCAGGGTCCAGAGCAAAAAGTACTAGTACAATCAGCTCCAAGACAACATCGGCGTCCTGCTCCATACAGGTACCTAGGCCAAGCCCGATCCGCAAGGCGCCACAGAAAAGCGGTTGTGTGGCTGCGGCCAATCAGCGGCGCTCTACCGCAAGCCATGCCCTGAACCTCTGCTAATTGTCCAGCGCACCAGGCCATCGGTCCCCTGGAGGACTAGGCCTATCGCAGCCTAGCCCGCTAATGCACCCCCTTTTGCCATACTCACCACGCCTGATTGAAGCGAGCAGCTGCTAATACTGCTGCTAGATGCTCGTATGCTAGCAGTGGTAGCAGTGTATTACAGGCACAGCAGCAGCCGTAGCACGAGTACCCATACCCCGAGCCCCGTGGCAGCAGCGGCGGCCAGTCGGGTACAGATACCACTGTAATTGAGGCCAGTGGGGTCACTGCTCTCCCCAGGGGGTCGCTGCCGCAACTGCTGCACAGGCTGCCCAGCCAAGGAACTGCACAAATTCCTCCCCGTCATCACCCCCGAAATTATCTTCCTCCTCAACTTTGGCCTCGTTGCACTTCACTTTACTTCTTCACTCCTCCCGTCATTGCTACTTCCCCTCTGGCCGGTTGAGCGCCTTGACATTTGTTCTTTCAATTCACCGCGGTCGTTTCTGCCTCTTCAAACTATTTCTTCGAGCCCATTGACACGCGTCGTTATCTGCTTAGGGTCTCAGCGCATTTTCTCCTTTGGTAGGTCCCTTCGCCCACTCGTTTCCACTCGAACCCCGTGCACGGCGCCAGCAGCAGAGCTTCACAATCATCGCCAGAGCCAGAGCCGCGCCGAGGACGTTCTTGTCGGCTGCTTCCCACGCGCGCGAGCTGCTGCTCCCTCCTGGACCTTGAAGCCGAAGCTGCTGTCGACGTGGCTCCTGGCTGTTCTGCGGCACTCCACCTCCCTGAGATGGCCTCACAGCTAACCAATCGCGCAGACACTCGTGCCTTCTTACCATTCTTTATTTAACCTTTCTTCGGACGCTCTTTATACATCACTATGGGTAAGATATTTCTTTCTTTGAGCTGTGCATGGCTCTGCGTGCCCCGTACAGGCGGCGAGGCAGGAGGCAATCTGGACGTGCCACGAGGCGCTTCACCACGGCAGCGGTCTTGAGCAACACGAAGCATTGGCGCCTCCTTTTCCCACACACAACAACTTTTCGCGTTTTCTTCCCGTAGCCACATCTCGTTCCTCACCATCTACTGTTTCTTGGGTCGCTTTTTTGGGCAAAACAACAACATTTCCGTTCCTTCAAGTACAAGTTCCTTGTATCCGATTTTTTGTAATTCGACATGACGTTCGATCTGGTTCATCAAGTCAAATCGCGGGCTCGCAGCCTCCAGCTCGACAAAAGCACCCTGTCACCGGCAATGGTTGCTCTGGAACAGGTTGCGTCACAGGCTCAGGCAACCAAGCGACTCAGCAGCTTGTCGACCGGACAAGCTGCTACAGCCAACTTTCCAGTGCCTGCATTTGTTCCCGCAACCATACGTCGCTACCGGAGTATGCTGGAAGTTGAAGAACCGCCCAAACTTGGACCATGGAACCCAATGTCTTTCGAAGAACTATACTCAACCCCCTTGCAATCTTCTATGGGATATGATGACTACGACCCGAGCTCTGGCCAATCGACGAGATCATGTTCTGCGAACACGAGCCCGCCGGCTACGGTTGAATACCGAGGAGCTGAGTCGTCCAGTCAGAAGCCTACATATTCTCGCCTCTTGCCTCGCCAGGCATAGCTATTTATGATGGTCACAAAACCAAGGGCTAACGTTTGATGTATTTAGCTTCCAACGGTGCCGAATCACCACAGGGCGTGGCTTCGCCTCCTCCTGGTAAGTTTCCTGCTTTGCGAGCAAATTGCAGTATAATTGTGTTTCTAACTTGAAAACAACAGTCTCTCCTGCGATTGCTGCCGCTGCTGACAACAAGAACATTGTTCGACGAAAGCTGACTGGCTATGTTGGATTCGCCAACCTTCCCAACCAGTGGCACCGTAAGAGTGTGCGAAAGGGTTTCAACTTCAATGTGATGGTTGTTGGTGAATCTGGCCTGGGCAAGTCGACCCTTGTCAACACTCTTTTCAACACCTCTCTGTACCCTCCCAAGGAGCGCAAGGCGCCTAGCCTGGACATCATTCCCAAGACTGTCACCATCCAATCCATCAGTGCCGATATTGAGGAGGCCGGTGTCCGCCTGCGCCTGACAGTTGTCGACACCCCCGGCTTTGGCGACTTCGTTAACAACGATGAGTCTTGGCGACCTATTGTCGACAACATTGAGCAGCGCTTCGACGCCTACCTGGACGCTGAGAACAAGGTTAACCGAATGAACATTGTCGACAACCGAATTCACGCCTGTGTTTTCTTCATCCAGCCTACTGGCCACTCACTGAAGCCTTTGGACATTGAGGTTATGCGACGCCTTCACACCAAGGTCAACCTGATTCCTGTCATCGCCAAGTCCGACACCCTGACGGACGAGGAGATTGCCAGCTTCAAGGCAAGAGTAAGTTGAGCCTTATTTTCCTCTTTTGACGTGTAGCGTTTTTTAGCATGGATGGTTTGCTAATTTCTATGCTCTTCCAGATCTTGGCCGATATCAAGTACCACGGCATCCAGATTTTCGAGGGCCCCCGATATGAGCTCGACGACGAGGAGACCATTGCCGAGAACAACGAAATCATGTCCAAGGTCCCCTTCGCTGTTGTTGGCGCTACCAACGAGATCAAGACTGCTGATGGCCGCAAGGTCCGTGGTCGTGAGTACCCCTGGGGTATCATCGAGGTTGACAACGAGGAGCACTGCGACTTTGTCAAGCTTCGACAGATGCTTATCCGAACACACATGGAGGAGCTCAAGGAGCACACCAACAACACCCTGTACGAGAACTACAGAACCGACAAGCTGCTCGCCATGGGTGTTTCCCAGGACCCCAGCGTCTTCAAGGAGGTCAACCCTGCTGTCAAGCAGGAGGAGGAGCGTGCCCTGCACGAGCAGAAGCTCGCCAAGATGGAAGCCGAGATGAAGATGGTCTTCCAGCAGAAGGTGGCGGAGAAGGAGAGCAAGCTCAAGCAATCAGAAGAAGAGCTCTACGCTCGCCACCGAGAAATGAAGGAGCAGCTCGATCGCCAGCGCCTAGAACTCGAAGACAAGAAGCAGCGCGTCGAGAGCGGGCGACCGATAGAGAAGGAGGGCAAGCGAAAGGGTTTCTCTCTGCGATAAGCCAATCCCCATGCCCTCTGCTCACCACTCTCGAGTTGCGACTTGCTTTCCTGCATGATCAATATCAGAATATCCATGATGTCCCTACAATATCTGCTCGACGCCTTTCCTTTTTCATTTTTCGATTCTTTGTTTTTTTTTTTATGTCGCCTCCTTCTCGTCACTTTATTTTAATCATAAATCTCATATAATCGCAGCCAAGAAAAGTTTGTCTTCCAGAGGGTGGGCAAGGGAAAACCTTTTGTTATGAAAAACTGGTCATGCAGGGTGGGAAGATGTGCAGACTATGAACACATTGCAAATCTTGACTTGGTAATGGTGGTCGCATCCAAAATAGGGAGTCGGGGTTCTTTTATGGGAGGGGCGTCTTTGCTATCTACTGGACCATCGTCCTAAGGGATGAAGCAGGACGATGCTCCTAGAGAAGAGTCACGGGCAAACTAATTTAATGTCCTCCTACCCTTTGGTACAGTTATTGTGGGAGGGTTGGGGCCGCCGTGCGGAAAGTCACTCATTATTCATTCCCTACACGATTGTCACTTTATGCTTTCCTTGAAATCTATGTCAGGCAGAGATATGGCCGAAAATACCCTGCGTCTCCCGTCTATTCCCCTCGACATGCCTTCAGATGGCTTCAGTTATCTGTCTGGATGGAACAGCGATTGCGGATTTGAATTTGGCTGGAGCAAAATGGACGGCTGGAGGAGGGTTGAAATCAGCAACTGTTGTATTTTAGTCGTGTGATTGACGTCTCAACACACGACGGTATGTCTAGGCTTGTTTGTCGTAATTTCCTAGCTAGTTTGATTTTACTCTCTCTATTTTCCTTTTTCTAAAACATTATGGCTTGTAAGCTCGTGCGAGTGAAGATGTGACATGTTCCCAGCCCACACAAAGTCTTGACCCGTGTGTCAAGAGCGCCTCGCTAATATTTGGAGGCTGCGTTGTAAGAGCAGAGAGAAGAGCGTCTGGTTGTTTGTTTGAAGTGATTCCGCTAGCTAGCTTACATTCGTCTCGGCATTCTTGTTTGAAATCTCTTTCTGTTTTTTGCTTCGTTTATCATTTTTTTTTTTTAACTGTTTATATCCTTTTAGTCCTTAATTATTGCGTATAAAATATGTGATAGTCGTTATGTTTCACCTCCGTTTCGCGTTCCGCAGCAAGAAAGCACCAACGACGCCAGCGGCGATGCCAATACCGCTAATGATGGCGACGCCCAGGAGGCCCTCCTTGGCGACCTTGTCATCGATGAGCTGGCGCAGGTCGGTGGCCTGGAGGTTGGCGGGCTCCTTGTCGAGGAGGAGGTCGTTGTAGCGGCGGGCTTCGCCGTAGTTGCCGAGTTTATAGTTGCCGAGAGCGAGGTAGTAGAGGCATTCGCGGCGACGCTCGGGGGAGACGCGGAAGATGTCGGAGAGGAGACGGACGCCGAGCTGCTGGTCGTTGCGGTTGTTTGACTTGACGAGGCCCTTTGAGAAGAGTAAGAATAGAGCGGACGCGCGATTATAGAGAAGGGGGAGGTGAGAGGGTGAGGCAAACCCAGGCGTAGTTGAACTTGGTTTGGACGCCGACCATTTCACCCTCTTTTTCGAACTGGGCGCGCAGGACGCTGAGCTCCGAGGGGTTCAGAGGCCTGGAGACATTTGAAGAAAATGGTTAGATTATGATGCGATGGATTTGTACTTTGTACGGCGCGCAGAGGAGAGGAGGTTTACGAACGTCTCTGCATCGAGGGCGTCTGTCATGTTGAAAGGCCAGTTAGCTGTGGCTGTTCTTCTATGATGCGTATGTCGCAATGTTACTGGTGAAACGCAGCGCAAAGAGAGCGAGCGTTGCGCCGAGAGCTGTAGGCTGGAGAGGGAAAAGGCTAAGGAGGGTCCGTCTTACAGGGGAGTTCTGTGACCATTTTGCTAGGATTCCGGGGCACTTTTGTACTCTATACGATGCGGCGCAAACGAGAGCTCGCTTTCTTTGAGCTGAGGAGACAAAGAAAGTAGAGCAGCAAGGGAGGCGCAAAGTGGCGACGATTGCCGAGGTCGCTTTATTTTCGATCGAAAGACGAGGGAAAGAACTGCAAAGAGTATTATTCGAGAAGCGAGATGGTCGGAGGTGAGGGAGGGGGAGGAAGAAGAAGCTAAAGAAGTAGGATGCAAGGGAGAAGAAGAAAAGGCGGTAGATTGAATGGAAGAAGAGCTGATCGCTTAATCGCTGGCGTAGGTATGACTTTGGTTTTGGCCTTTTGGTCTCGTGAGTTTGCCAATGAGGCTTGGCTTTTGTCTGGGAAAGCAAGCTTGGCTGCTGAAAACGTGGCTGAAGGGTGTGGCGTAGCTGGAGGGGAGATGACGTTGGGGGACCTGTGGCTTGTTGGCGGAGCGGATGGTCGTCCCGGGAGACGGGCTAAGGATGGACCTGTATGGGGTTGCATGTTTGGCTGGAGAAATGATTCGCTTTTCATCATTGTCGATTTTTTTTGGGCACCTTGCGTTTTGTGTTTGACAACGACTAATTGCTGTTGAACTGCAAGCAATAAGAAGAAGACTCTTCGGAGATATTTCCCAGTCTCATAAACAACCGCCACAATGCTTCTCGCCGAGGATCCAGCTACCGTATGTTTTGCACAAGAACCATCAAGCAAGAATCAGAATATTTCATGCTAATCCGCGCCTCACAGCTCATCCACCACACCATCAACAACTTCAACATCCAGCCCGACAAGCTCGCCGTCGGCCGCATAGGCGAATCGCTCTCCACGCTGCAGCAGGCCCGCGAGCTGCACGTCCGCGACTCCGACTCGACGCTCAAGAAGCTTTCCCGCCAGCTCAACACCATCAACGCGCAGCACGACGAGCTGCTGTCATCGCACTCGTCCGCCGATCACGCCTCGACCATTTCGCGCCTTGACACGCACAAGTTCCGCGTCGCAAAGGCTGCTTCCGACGCAGAGATGGAGGCTGAGCGGCTGGCGCAACAGGCGGCTGATTTGGCGGCACGACTGCAGGAGCTGGAGCTGCAGGGCGTAGAGGGGTCGGAGGAGAGTCGGAGACGAGATCCTGTGGATGATGAGGTGCTACTGCGGCTAAAGGTGTATCGCAGCTTGGGGATCGAGATTGAGAGGGACGAAAAGGATGGCGAGTGGGCGCGGGCGGTGATTAGGAATGATCGGAAGGGGGATGTGCATGTGGTGAACATGGATAAGAAGTTCTCGCGGTACTTTTACGCGAATTACTTTTGGCAGTCAATCTGATGGATAGATATGAGCTTTTGGGTTTATTGGCTGCTTGTTTCTTTGGTTTTTGATTTGGGAAGATACCATTACGAGGAGTTGGAAACTGATTTTGATTTGGACATGCGGCGTTGAGGGCTATTTGAATACATATTTTGGAAACCATGACCATACTCAACATTGGAAAGTATAAAGATATATGAAGAAGAAAAAAGAGTATATTGAAGTCCATTTTGGCTATGCCTACGGCAAAGAGAGAGAGTGATATAGAAAAAAATCACAATGTAATGTTACAAATTTGCAAACTGCAGGCTCATGATCCTTTTGCTACTAAACGCCAGTTCAATATCCCCACCCGTACCGTTGCGCCATGATACTCGATTGGAGTATAAAATCATCATCAAACCAAGATGTTTTCATCAAGGATAAAAATAAAAATGAATGGCATAAAAGCCATTCGCAGTCTGGTAAGCTTTTTTGGCTCTGAGCCATTCCACTTTCCCATATTCATTGTCATCATTAAGATAGTCATACCGCTTTGTCTCCCCTAAATATCAAGAATACTAAGCGAGATTTCTTTTGGCTGCTTTGGAGTATGTCATCAGAGGAAAATATCCATCGCTGTGATTTGCGCTCGACCCGAGACGCGGAGCTGCTGACGGTGCTCGGACCCTGGAGCTGTTTGGCGATGGCGTCGTCAAGAGCATCTTCTCGGGGCTCCGAGTACGACCCTTCATCATGAGAAAGCCGCTCTCGGCCGAAGAGCTGGTCGGACCTCCGGACAAAGTGCGGCGGTGATTCCTGTCGTGCGACCGATCATGCAGCTCGGAGCGAGAATTGATGGTAGTCCAGGCGGCGTCATCGTCATCGTCGCCGAGGCGCCACCCGCCAACGCCCTCGAAGTCTCTCTCGGCGCCGACGCTGGGGATGAGGCCGAGGCCAATGTCGCTGCCCGGCGTGGTGGTGCCAGCCGAGTAGACGGAGCTAGGCCTGCGACGGCGATGCCTCTTGAGGAGGGTTGATGATGCTGAAGGGCTAACGCTGTTGGCGCGGCTGTTGATGGAGGAGGACGAGGATGAGGTCCGTGGAGGCCGGAGATGGTTCTTGTTTCTGTTGCTGGTGATGAAGCCGCTGCTCTCGGTGAGATGGGCAAGGGACTGCGACACTAGCGATAGCGCGATATCGAGGTAGACAACGAAGACGCGGAAGATGAGGATGGAGAAGGCAAAGGTGGTGGTGATGCCGGCGAAGATGGCGAGAGGAATGGTGGTGATGAGGAGGAAGGGCACGACGCAGGCGTAGAGAGGATTGAGGAGCGCCATTTGAGAGAAATTTTGAATGTGAATTCTTAATTGGATGGGCGCAAGTGGATGGGTCATGACATGGCTGAGGTCGTTGCTGTGTTTGATGTTTTGATGAAGTTGGTATTGATCGTCGTTGGTGAGGTGAAATGCTTAATGTCTTATAAAAAAGAGAGAGCAGAAGCACGCGACAGGCCAAGACAAAAAAGTTTATATAGCAAAATCAAGAAGCCAAAAAAGGAAAGAGGAAAATTCCAATCAAGCCGTTTGGATTATGTATGTAAGACGAAGCGCAAAAAGGGAGGTGCGATAAGAGAGCATTTAACAAAGGCTGAGAATCTGAGACGGATCTGAGCAAGGGCAGTATGGAGAAGATAAGTATAAAAAAAACCGGCAGTGGGTCAAACAAGATGTCAGCAAAAAAAGCGATAAGTTAGTAGGTCTTGTCTACCTAGAAGAGGAAAAGGAAAAAAGGAGGGGTGGCGAAACGGCGAAAAAGAAAGCTCGGTTAAGTAGCCTAGCATGCGGTTTGGAAACTGGTGGCTGCTTTGGATCTTGAGGGTTCATTTCGTGGGAGGCGTCTAGGTGTGTGTGAGAGTCTATAATCTATGGATGGCTGCTGCATACTAAACTGGAAGCCTGTTTTGGCAGCTCTAGAGTGATAGCAATAGGGAGAGAGAGAATGGGGTGAGTGGGTTGCGAGTATCACATGTTTGAGAGCAGCCGGTTGGCCGGATCAGATCCCCGCTGGGCTAGGATGAGGAGCAAGGGTAGCTGATACGTTGATGCTATGATACTATTTCGCCTACTGTCACTGCTACGGAGTTGGAGGGAATTGACAAGACGAGATGGAGGGTAGAGAGAGCCAATGGATGGATTGCTGCATTGCATTGCATTCGTTTAATCTATCATCATTCATGTGGTGCGGGGAAGCGCCAGCCAGCCGCGGCGTGGCTTGTGGCTTGCCTATTGCTTATCCAGGGCGGGTATGAAGCTTTCGGCGATGGACAGACGGACATTAGGCCCTGAGTCATTAATGCTGATTAGACATATGTAGCTAATGTATCAGTAATACATGCATGACAGTTCCCCGGATGGGATCTACTAACTAATACTGAATCGTATAACATAGCTTATATACTGTATATACAATGGACAGCACTATAAGGCTGGATTTCAATTCGAGATCGGTCCAGAGTGGGTCGCCGGGAGACCGCTTCTCACTCCCCGCTTTCTCCACCAAACTTCTCGCCTACTGTTAGACTCTCTACAGAGGATGGTTCACGGCTCAAGCACGTTTTGATGCACGACATGCAGCTCTGCTCGCTCTGCTGTCTCACTTGGACGACGCTGGCTCGTGGGTAATTAATAAATGGGCGAGCTCGTAAAGGAGAGTTACACACGTCGGCTTTGTCAGATTATCCACTTTATTTCAAACGCTCAAATTTTGGAAACAATGAGCATCCGTGCTTGAGTCAAGACAGAGCCTCACTCACAATGTGCCAACAACACCAAGGCCAGGCCCACAATCGGGCTGCCGCCGCCTCACCCCAATCAGATGCCCGGCCTCACTACGATGACCCTTTTCCATGGCATCTCGGCGCCTTTGACGCTCACTGCCATCCCACCGATACCATGGCCTCGATTGCCTCTCTCGCCACTCTGAACGCTCGAGTTCTGACTATCATGGCTACCCGCTCTCAGGACCAGCATCTCGTTGCTGAAGTAGCAGCCAAGCATGGCATTTCCGATTCAGATTCGCCTTTGAATTATGAAAACAACTCAAGTTCAGATTCGGGTTCTGTTGATCCGGCTAGCAAAAAAGCATGCAAAGTCGTTCCGGCCTTTGGCTGGCATCCTTGGTTTTCATACCAGCTCTACGATGACACTGCCTCCAATCCCACATACAACCCCCCTAAACCCGAAGATTCAGACACATCAGCTACAGAAGAGGCCAAGATTGCTCATTACAAGGCAGTTCTCGCGCCCACTCCCAAAGATCCATCTTTCCTCTCTTCTCTCCCACCTCCAACCCCTTTATCGTCATTCATAGCATCAACTCGCGAATATCTCACTTCTTTTCCCCACGCTCTAGTTGGTGAAATAGGCCTCGACAAAGGCTTTCGTCTCCCCCAACAATGGCTCCCCGACGACGCTTCTTCTCGAGACGAGGGCCTCACCCCCGGTGGGCGGGAGGGCCGGCTCCTCAGCCCGTACCGCGTGCAAATGCAGCACCAGCAAACCGTCTTGCAGGCGCAGCTGCGGCTCGCGGGTGAGACGGGCAGAGCAGTCAGCGTGCATGGGGTACAAGCTCACGGCGTGCTGTATGATACAATAGCTGCCTGCTGGAAGGGCCACGAGAGGAAGATCTTGTCCCGAAGAGAGAAGAAAAGGATCGCTCCCGGGGCCGAAGAGAGCAGCAGCTCAGACGATGATGACGACAATGAACGGGAGAAACGAGCGGGAGAGACTAAGAAAAAGAAGACGGCACTCGGCAAACCCTTCCCACCGCGGATATGCCTCCACTCATACAGTGGCAGTGCCGATACCCTCAAACAGTGGTTCCATCCCGCAGTCCCCTCTAAAATCTTCGTGTCCCTCTCCACGGCAGTCAATCTAGGCACCGATGGTGGCAGGACAAAACTCGACGGCGTCGTGCGTGCCGTGCCTGACGACAGGATTCTCGTCGAGAGTGACTTGCACATGGCGGGCGAAGAGGCTGAGGCGATGCTGGAGGGCATGTATCGGCTGGTGTGCGAGATTAAGGGGTGGGATCTCGAGCAAGGGGTTAGGACGATAGGAAAGAATTTTCAAGAGTTTGTATATGGTTAGAAATAGCAGGTTCTACAATGAGGACTTTTCTTTTTCAAAAATTATCATTTAAACTTTCTTTTTATTAAAAGTAATAGTAAAATTCTATAGATATGTTGTCGGCAATACGCTTGCTTAATCCTTGCCCCTTGGTTGTATATACCACGGCCTAATCAGTTTGTAGTTTTTTTTTCCCTCTTTTAGTATTATTATTATGTATTAATGGCCTTTTTCGGCTTCATTTGTTCCCAATCTTTCATGTCGGTTTATTCAATTCCCATCGGGTCTCTTCTCGTCATTCATTTCCCTCACATCATCATAAGCTGGAGGGCTCACGTCTTCGGTGATCCTCGGTGGTAGTGACTCGTCTCTCCTCGCAGCCCTTCTATCTTCAGCAGCCACCATGTCGCTGACAATAGAGGCTGCCTCCTGGAAAGACGCAAGCTCGTCCTCCATAGAGGTATCCTCCTCATCTCTTGAGTTGATCAACATGCTCGTCTTTTCGTTTAATTCGATGTGTTTGGTGCGGAATAAATCTCGGAAACTACAAAGGAAATCTTTAATGCTTTGCTTGGCGCCGGCTCGGCGGGCTTGCCTTTGGCAGCGGCGTTGGGTTCGAGCTTCGCGGCGGTGTTGGCGATTGCTGAGGTTTCTCGCCTGGCGCGCGTGGGTTCGCTGGCGGATGGATCGGAGGACAAAGAAAAGCCCCAGGTGGAAGGTGAAGATGATTGCGAATAGGGGGAAGTAGGTGACGTGCTGTTTAAAAGATAGTTAGCTTCAAGCCTTCTCTTCGAAATTTCCCCTGTAGGGAAAAAAGAAAGAGGGAGAAAGGAGGGCGGGATCTACTTACTCTTCGGGCATGAGCTGGTACTAGCCGGGTAGAGCTGGTCCGATCGCGGTAATAGTAAAAGTGCTGGCCTCCCGAGCCGTCTACTTGCATGCTCACAACGAGATCGTTTTCTCGGTGATGAGGATAGCGGTGAGGGTGGCCGTGGTGACGATGGTGATGTTTCTCAGGTAATCCAAGCACAGAGTCCACCCAGTGCTCCATGGTGCCTCGGAGAGTAGAAGAGGCGAGCCTGGCTGTTTGATAAAAGGAATGCAAGTTCAAGGCCGGCGTTGAAGGGTTAATTCCTAGCCCGTCCAACACTTTTCGCTGCTTGACTACGACGAGTTCTCTGAGCTCGTGGATCTGCTGCTCCATGGATAGGATGCCTTTGATTTCGGCTTTGACCTCGTTGTCGACTTCTGTCAGACCGGTGATTTCTTTTACCTTCTCCAGAAGTTTCTCTTGGTCGAGCCGAGTAGGCGCATGGCCTTCGGTTGTGTAAACAACGGAATCTCCTCCAATGTCGTAGACCTTGACGGGGGTTCGCTGTCTAAAGCTAGTGAAGAAGGTCGTCTCGGGAACGGCCTCTCCGTCCAAAGACATGATTGTCAACGCCAAGTCTTGATCCCAGGGCACCCGTCGTACGTGCTCCTTGCAAGTGAAGTTCCAGCTCGCAGTGACGGTGTGTCCGTCCAGCGAGGCGAATGTCCCCTGGCCGGTGCCGTTGTCATCTTGGGACAACAGAAATCCGTCGATTCTTACTTTGGCATCGTTACAAGCTTCTGAAGATTCTTGGATGTCAAGATTGAAGACCTTTTACCATCGTGAGTAATACTATTCCATTAGATGAGCCACGGCTTTGATTTTATCTCCTTACCAGTGTTTGATCGGTTGTCTCTGCGTTCTTAGAACCGCTCGAATCAATAGCAACAGCGACGGAAAAGGCTGAACTGGTAGGAGCACCTATTCAAGATGATAAGAAAAACATTATTAGTACAGGTATCGATGAATGTTGATGCTTGATTCCACGCATGGCCCCCCGTCCGCTTCGGATAGGGTACCCAGTCTAAGCGTCTTCCTTCATCCTCTTTCCAAACTCTTTCTTCTCTTTTTTTTCCCTCTTCTTCCACATGGACGTAATTCATGATGGCTTATACACACCTGTCGATGATGTCGGATCCACCGGTAGAGGCCTCGCCAACGCCGCCGTTGGCGCCAGAATGAGTGTCGCTGCCTTGCCGAGGCCACGCATCGTGTGGATTTGTAGGCAACTATTATCGGGCGCCGCCGTATAGTATACTCCTCTTCGTCTAGTACAAAACAACAACAAACTACCAAGACCCAAACAAAACCAGAAACAAAAAAAGAACAGATAAGTGGGAAAGAGTTTGCAAACAGAATAAGCTTAATAAAGAAGCCTAGAATCCTGCTCCGCAATAATGCTTAATAAAAAAAAGATACGACGTGAGAGACGCGCGTCGGAGTACGAAAGCAAAAGCCTTTTTGGGGATGGCAGCGAATGAGGGAGTGTGAGAAGGGAGAGGAAGAGGGAGAAAGAAGCGGCTCTTTTTTCGCCTATTGAGGCCGCATTGGATTATACTTGTACAGACACGAGCAACCACGGCGCCTTACTAGAAAAAGCATATGATGCTCCATCCTAGCTGGCATTAAAGCCTCCCTTGGGATTGACCAGTCCATGCCGTTAGCAAAGCCGCGCGGGACTTGGGGGGAGGCGCAGCGGGCAAAGGGACTGAATACGGGCACGCTACAGGCGGCTTGAGACAGATATTACGGGGTCCTGTAGGGCGGTTAGCACGACCTCGTGCGCTGGAGTTACAGCGTTACAGCGTCACAGCGGCTGACGATGGGCCTGGGCCTGGGCCTCCGGTACCTACATATTGTACAGGCCCTTGTGCGGACTTGTCAGCACTTTGATTTTGGATTTGGACGAGCGTTTTGAAACGATGCGACATCTCCGCGCTACCAGCACCAAAAGCATCATCAACAAAGCCCAATCTGGATGATTACTGACCAATGCTACGCAAGTCTATTTCCTCTAATCTCCTTCTGTTCTTGCGGTGCAAATCACCGCTTTGGCCAGGGCTACTAGAAGCGGCCGAACACTAGGAGAAGCAGGTCTCAGATGCCGCAACACTACTACCACTAACCTGATTACTTTAGCAGCAACAAGATCGCTCATCTCACCTACGTCTATGTGCCTACCCTGCTTTCAATCATGTAGGAGCAACAGGCCCGCAGCAGGCTAACTACTGTATCAATCATCATGCCAACAACCAACTGTTCATGCCCTCGCCCTTTTCGGTCAACCTCCGTGGCGCCCTTCTGCAGGCATCGACTCGGCCATCCGAGCCTCCCTCGGACACACTATGCCATTAAACACGCCGTTTCTTACTCTTTCGAAAGGGACTAGACTATCTGCGCAAAAAGAGGAGAGCAATTGAGAAACATCAGGAAAGGACGGGAAATAAGAGGGGCCGATCACAGAACCTTGCCGACTGACCTCGTATGGATGGGCGAGGTCATTAAAGAATTTGGGCTGCGCACCCTTTTTTTGGGCAATGGCCCCATCTGCAGAAACCAGTCAGCGGAGTTTGACCCGGCGTTCGCAGAACTCTATGCTCGTACTTTGTTTCAGAGAAGGTGGAATAGAAGGAGAAGAAGAAAAACTCAGCGCAGGCCTCAGGTTTTTGTCTGTGCTTCGGGCATTGCCAGACCGGCCATCCCACCTGCTGCGCCGCCTCAACAAAAGAAGTTCCAGCTCGATCTCCGCCGACCGACAAGCCGTCCAGCCGTTAGCCGAGTCACACCAAAACCCACCACCTCCCTCTCTCACTCTGTCAATCTCTCCTTTGGGTAGTGATCAAGAGAACCGTTGGTCACCCACGGAAAAGGCGTGCCGTAGAGGGGCGTCTGTGCGCAGGATCTCCTTACATCAGTGTCTGCAAAACAGCCAGTGATAGGCGAGCCCGATTCAGCAGCTAACGCGCGACGATTGCATCAAGGGCAGAGCTACGTGTACAAGCATGTATGTGCTACGGGAGCACAAAAAAGAAGGGGGAAAAACCGCTAGCAGATTGATGCAATGGCGGTCTGCTTTGGGAAGTGCGTGAGCGAGCAAAGACTATTGCTGCTAGCACCGTTCGTCCCGCCGTCCTCTCCCATGCCGCCTTCGTGATCCGCGCTCAAAAGACGTCAAAGATGCGGCCGCCAGGCTCAAGCTGCATCTTCTAGCTTAGACGCACCGCTACTAGCTGAATGCCAAGCCACGGGCGACAAACAAGCTTCTTCCCAATACCGATCTGGCGTGGCGTCCAGCATCCTTACTCAGGAGCTTATACGAGGTGTCATCTCTGCGGCGGCTCCACAGCCAACCAGCTGCACAAGGCGGGATCGAGACATATTCTTCTTTGTCACGTCGCATTGCTAGCTCATTAGTTGGCAACGACTCGGTGGTTACAGAATACTCCGGTCCTAGTCCGCACTGCCTCAGCTTGGTAACTGTTGCTTATATTCCAGAAGAAACTGTTGCTAGCTGGATAGTCTATTGGTAACTGATGAAACTGACAACTGCACCAGTTGGACTACAAGTATCCGCATATCCGCCACACCATACTCCGCAGAGTGCTTTGATTTTATCACGCTTCAGTTGTCTATTTTGATCTACCTTTAAACTAGATCAAGTACAGACACACGGGACGTAGACTATCTTGTGGCCACTTTTTCGACAGATACGGGTATTGAGTCGTGGATTAGCGTGCACGCTCCTTTTCTTGCGGGTATTAGACCTCTACGGCCACAGCTCCGTTGTCTTCCACGAGATTTCAGATTCTGAGACCTCGGCTCTGTGGTTCCATCTCCTCGCTCTCTTGGGGTCTGACAGATCCACCTGGTCTATAGTCTCTGGAACAATGACCAACACTCGAAAATTCTTCCGTGCCAGCGCATCGTCGACATCTTCCACCTCCTGCCCCAGCCCCAGACCTGGCTCAGGCTCTTGTGTCATAGGAGTTCCCGGTGGCGGGTTTCGGAACGAACCTCTCATCGAGGGGCTCAGGTTACCAAACCATGCGGTAAGTTCTCTGGTCCAGCTCCACGCATCTTTCTGTTCGTCTGCACCACCAGCCCGCATCCAGGGTTGCAGGGCTGCTCTTACTGGCGCGGCAGCTTCTGACTCAATGTCCGGGCCAATAACATACGCCCGTCCCCGGAACCGCCACTGGGTGTTGGGGCTTTTCGCCCAGAAGACGGCTTCTACGGGACCTCCTATCGTAGATTGTGGCTCTGATGGTGCTGATGCTTCACGTCTGCTGCCAATGAGCTCGGGTACCTTTTCCATGCGCACGTCTGTTGTAATGGCTGGCAGGTCACTGGTGTAGACAGCCGGGTTCCGCGGGGCCGGATTCCTGGGATTGTCTGGCAGAGAAGCCCACATGCCTCGAAAGATGACGGTCCTGGCCCTAGGCTCAAAGTGATTGCCGTCCAGCGCATGGAGCGTGCTGAGGGTGAAGGTGGCAGAGTCCATCTGCTGGATGTGCGAGAGGAACGTAGAGCGCCATGGTGCCTCGCGGTTGGCCATTGTGTGATAGTTGAGATGGCTCAGAAGCTGTCTTGTGCGTCTGGCAGGTGTTGCAGACGAATTCATGGAGAAGCCACGTGGGGTTGTCTTTGAACGAGAACAACTGGAGGGGAGAATTAGTGAACCACTATCACCATGCGGAGGCGATTTTAGGAGCCCTGCGTAGACCCACTATTACTGGACTACGGCGTATTACACAAGCAACGGGACTTGCCAATCAATACCACGGGCTTTGATATATCTGAATTGTGACACGTCCAGAGGATTTTCTTCTGCTAAACAGGGAATCTGGCTATTTGTAATTTATTAGCCCGTTAAACCCGGCTTTCAATTCTTCGGCGTCATGCTCTGCGCGCGTTGCTGTAATTAATTGAAGCTAGCCAAACGGATCAATCAAATAGAGTTGCCTACCCTGGACAGAGGCTAGTAAATACGCGTTTAGCGGTCAAATAGTATTCGGTTTTGCGTAGCTGAAGAATGGGATAGCGGGAGATCATGGCGAATTGCATTGATTCTAATCTTGATGCTTCTAATTATGGTGCTGGTGGAATACTAATAAACCAGCCAGCATATTTACTGCCTAGGTACTAGTTACTATAGCTACCTAGTACTATAAGTACTATACCTGCTGGATACCTATTTGCCTGGTAAAGTTGCCGAATTAGTAAAGGAATACTCCATAGATGCGGCGCATTAGTTTAACCGAATGCGCCAA
The DNA here is from genome assembly GCF_050947405.1 of Trichoderma evansii. Taxonomy (NCBI): domain Eukaryota; kingdom Fungi; phylum Ascomycota; class Sordariomycetes; order Hypocreales; family Hypocreaceae; genus Trichoderma; species Trichoderma evansii. The sequence continues at coordinate 128,590 of NW_028145192.1, read as the reverse complement.
GTCAACGGCCGTAGATCCAGTCCATTGCCACGGCGGCGCCATGCTCGATGTCTGCAGTTGCCGCTGAGAGCGTGAGCGGATTAACTGTTGCTGCGGAAAGAGGTTCGAGCTTTGGCTTCAGCTCACCAGCCCCGGCAGCTTCGCCTTTTCTCTTCCCAGAGAGTTCCGGGTTAACAAAATACCAGCTAGTGTCCTGCGGCTGAGAGCTGGATTTCCCCCCATTTTCTGCATCTCGTCATCCAATCCAACGGCCGCTCCCACTTTTCCCGCTATTATTTGACTATCCGGCAAACCCCCCCAACCCCCTTCGAAGAGCGTGTTATTTCCAGCGCTCAAATCCGACAACCCAAGGAGGGATCAACCATTGAAAATCCAATCCCATTCCAAGCTCCGATTTTCCCACGTCTTATTCCCGGGCAACCAACTGAATTGGCGCCGCTGACACAGCAAAAAGACAAGCAGAAGGAGAGACAAACAGCAGGGGCCTCAAAGCTTGAAGCGTTAGGGGGCGGAACAGGACCAAGACAGGGCGAGGCTCACTAAAGGGAAAAAAAAAAAAAGCACCACGGGTTTGTCACAGGCGTCATCCCCAAAGGGGGCAAAGACGTGTTTGACGGAGGGAAACTAGTATTTGGGAAGGGGTTCTCTCGTACGATTACGCTGCGTTAGTTGGCATAAAGTGTGTGTGCGCGCGCAGGCCGGATGGATCTGGCGCTCTTCCAGCAAGGCCAACCAGGCCGCTCCATAGCCGTGGGACGTGGCCATGCCTTGACCCCCAGTTCCGTGTCCAACGCTTCCATCGCGTCTCCGGTGTCCGTACCCGGGAGTCATCATCTGCCGGGCATCGGCGGTAGCGGTGGTGGAGGCACCGGAGCCTTGGGTGGGCTCGACTATCGGGAGACTGTGTCCCACGATGCCGACGCGACGATGGAGGAGAGTCATGAGAGTGGGCCGCCCAAGAAGAAGCAGAAGCGGAACAAGCCCACGCTGTCGTGCCACGAGTGCGTCGAGCGGAAGACAAAGGTGAGTGAGTGTGCGTGTGCGACTCTGGCCTTGAGACAGACAGCCAATCAGTTTTATTCCCTTCCCTTGAGACTGTCTGCCGGTATGGAGTATCTGCCTTTCACCTTTACCCGCCTCCTTGACTCGTGTTCCTTTATACTATATCGCACGTCAGCTATCCGGTCAGTCTTATGGGGTCGTCTAGTTTGCCACAAGCTTGGGTGCCTGAAGCATCTCGAATTGCGAGTAGACACCTTTGGTCTGTTCATCTGCCAATACCCGTCCGGCTGTTTCATAATAAGATCCATCTTACCTCATTACCTCCATATAACACTTTATATCTACTTGGCACACACCACTGTACACATTGCCATCTCTCTATTCACTCTCACGACTATCACTTTCCCCATCTCTTTCTACACTTATTTCATCCTAGCCCATTTGGAATCGTTTCAGAGAGTAGTGCTTGGGTGTGTTACACAGAGATATGCTAACATCATATTCCCGGTAGTGCGACAGAGGTCGACCCCATTGTGTTGCATGTAAGTCAAGTCTTGCCTCTTCATACACTCCCACTACAGTTAGACATGGCTGTTGACCAACTCCTGTAGGCATCAAGCGGCAGACTGAGTGTAGATATGCGCATGTTGCCAACTTACTCGAGTGAGCTCTACCATCATCTCGCCCATCTACCATTTAAAGCCATCTAGAAATAGCATTTAACATGATATCTTGGATAGAGAGACGTCAAGGTCGGCTGCTAACGGGACCCGCATGACCAGGCCTCCCAAGAAGAAGTCAGGGCCTTCTGGAAAACTCCCAGTCCCCAATATCGCGGACAGGACTGTTAACAGCAACGACGATACTCCGTCCAGAGGCGCTGTAGCCCTCTCCACTGGCCTATTATCAAACGTTCCGTACTCCGTCGCCACTGCTAGCAATGTGTTTGGAGTCGGTTCGGAACATCCATTTGCAAACTACTGGACATGTGAGGGTGGCCTCGCGGAAGTTATCTCTGTTCTTCCAGAGAAGCTCCAGGCCGATATCTTACTTGGACGATATTTCGAATGTGTCGACCCGGTGTATCCCATGATTCATCGCCAGACATTCTATGCCGACTATGAACACTTCTGGCAGATGTCCCTACCAGAGAAGCAGCAAGTTGATGCCGCCTTTATTGCCCAGATCTTCGTCATGCTGGCTTTGGGTGCCCAGTTTGTCACGTCGACAACGCCAGTAGATCGGAAACAAACTGCAGAATTTTACGCTTCTGCTAGTAATCAAGCTCTCCGGATGTTTTCATATTTAAGCACAGCATCAATTCGGTCCATTCAAGCCATGGTGCTGATGACGTATTTCCTGATCAACGACAACCACGCTTCAGATGGTTGGGCATTTGCTGGGATACTAATACGACAAGCTTATGCCATGGGCTTGCATCGTGATCCCAACATAGGTATATCTGATCTTTGTTGCTTGAAATTGCTTTTTGACCCTATCTTTACCTCTCTATTCTCTTTCTATATAGTCATCTCCATTAGACGTTCTCATTACCTATCGAAACTAACTCGCCATACCATTTAGTAACTCCGGATGCCAGCCCATTTGAGAAACAGCAAAGACGCAAGGTCTGGCAAGCAGTCTTATTACAGGACACCTTCCTTACTGTACTCTTGTCTCTACCGCCGTCTGCCACGCATACCGATGTATCAGTGGATGATTTACTTGATCATGGATCATCCATTGCCAGTAGCGACCCGACTGATAACGCCTACATCCGAGGCTCCTGGACGCTAGCAAACCTGGTGCAGGAGACCATATGTTCGCCTCGGTCTCTTGATGTGCCCATTTGCACAACAGCGCGGCACAAGTCAAAACTGCTTGCCGACTTCCGAGCTGTTTACCGCTCTTTTCCAGACGTATTCCGCTCGTGGAACACGGAAAGCCTGACGACGTTGGCCGAGACAAACAAACGAGTTGTACGACAGACGCTATTTCTTACAAGCAACTACTTTCACAATCTCATGTTGGTCCACGCTTCGGAAAGCCCGGACGTTCCTGTCAACGCAAGGGGCACACTGGAGGCCGCACACGATGCTATCGGAGCCTTCTTCTTGCTATTCAACTTGCTGGAGAGCGAGGCTCGCGTGTGGTGGGTCTTTAATCACAGAGCCTTTCTTGAGGCGCTGTGTATTGGCAACGTCCTAAAAGAAGCAGCCAAAGAGCCTGTGGGTAAAGAACTACTGGCAAGAGACCCGTTGTTTGTTCGAGCCAAGGCAGACATCAGTAAGTGACAGCCGCCATCTCTCCTATCATCCCCAAATTTAGAGCCTTTTCCCCCCATTGTTCCTGAAGACTGCAAATTTTTAATGTCTAGTATGCTAATTATATATGACGTTAATAGCTCGGATGATACAGATCATGCAACAGATGGCCGAGGACTCCGAAGTTGCCCGGACCAGGGTACAGGTGCTGAGCCAGTTTTTGAGCTAATGCGCTGGGGGAATAGTTTTACGGAAACTTTATTGAGACGTCTCCTAAGTTTCCTATCCTTTATGCTTCGCTTTTATTCTTTTTGCTTTTTCACCCCCTCTTACAGAGCCTGGTGTTGGAGAAGATGTGCATTTTTTTTTTTTTTTTTTTTTTTTGGGTAAGCTATTTTGGCCACGGAACAGCAAGCACACTACTCGTGCTGGGAATTTTTTTCCTTCTTTATTGGCTACAAGTATATACATGTGGAACGTTAATTGCTACGGAGCAGATTTTTGAGGCTCTTTTTTTGGGTATTGTGTATACCCAGCGCTGCAATGGATATTTAATGATGCTGATAACAAATGAGTCAGCGCTCAAGGAGAGATTGTGCTCAACGGGATGAGACGCAATCCTTTATTGATTGGTATTACGGCACGCTTGCCAATAAAGGGAGAGGGGGTTTCTGATGGGTACTGGTCGCATGATCGCAGCCCGAAGTCACTGCGTATAGTTACATGGGCAAGACAGCCGTGCCGCAGTTCCCAGCTCGGGCAAACAGCCCATTCCAGCCGTATTTGAGGTCGGCGACTATTAGGCAGGGCAGGGCGCCAGACCACATGGCAGGCCTGTTGCGCCGAGCCTCTCTGAGCTAGGATCCAGGAGGACTCCACATCAGATCGAACAGCTGCTTTTCTTCTTCTCTTTCCGCTTGTATCTTATTTTTGTCTGACGCAGCTGTGGTGGGCGGGTACGAGAGTCAAGTACCTTGTACTACTGTATCTGCGATATATAGGTAGTACTTGGTGGGCTGAACAGGGATACATGTACCTTTTCTCGGGTCTTTTGCGGTGTTTACTTTATAGCTGTTGGGTGGTATTTCAGCAATGCTATTACGGGTATCATGACTATTTCTACTGCTGGTCTTGTGTGTAAAACCCGATACATGCATGGGCATGCGTGCAAGAAGGAAGAGGGGACGGAGTATTTGATCCAAAGAGTAAAGTGCAAGTATATGTGAATGTGGCCATGATAGGTGGACAAAGGGTGGGCAATGAAATCATTGCGTTGCTTTGCAGATGAGATGCCTCGTATATTAAGCCTATTGGGATTGCAGGTCTGGTACTACGCATATGCCATGCTACCCGAGAAGAGGGGGAGCGAGAAAAAGGACATAGAAAGAATGCTGCTCCTATCATGGCCCTGTGCTTTTTTCCGGGCGGGTTTTAATCCAATCTCATTTAATTTGATGTAAAAAGAATATTTGGCTGTTCGTTGGAGTCCAATGGATGATGCTTTTTCCCTTACCCTTTTTTTCCTTTTTTGGGGTTATCTTAGATGTGTCTCTCGATGAATCATGAGCTTTACGAGCGGACGAATGGCAGGCCGGCGACGTAGATATTTTGATCAAGTGTGATGTAACGGTGTGATGTATTCGTGCTCCCGTACCTGTTGTGTGAGGTATGCAAGCAAGACATTGCTACTGAAGCAAGGGAGGGCTTATGTGCATGTGTATCCATATTCAGGGATGTGATGAGCAACGAGTGATACATACAAGCATTATATGTGTGTGGTTTTTATGTTCTGGAACGAGACATCGTGAAAAAACGTGGCAGATGGTGGTGTATGGCTTCTAAAGCTGCCACTGCTCCTGGTACAGGGCTCGAGATTCCGATTCCTGTCCTTTGGGCGGAACGCCGTGAGACAAATCTTCCGAAACAACATCTCGGGGAGGTCTAGGGGGCTGAAAGAGGGAACGGACGAGGGCAGGGTGTTTCCGTATGTGGATGAGAAGTATGGACGGGAAGTCGAGTGAGGCGCCTTTTTTTTTTTTTTGCTTCTTGTATATTTGAAGAGCGAGTGGAGAATGATAGTTGCATGGGTTTGGCGGCACACCAAGTGTATAGGCTACGAGTAGCCTGAATGGATAGATTCTAGGGGCGCCCTGCAGATGTAATTAGTTGTAGAGCGTCGTTTCTATATTGGGTGGTATACGTAGCAGTAGTATTAAATGAAGTACACGTTACAGAAACAAAGAGGTGTTATCACGGTGGTGATTTGATATATTACACGTGCAAATGTATATATATATTAGAGAGAGAGAAGAGAGTGAAATAGGAAAAAGATGGCGAGATAATTTGCCATTTCTATCGTACATTTGCCAAATGGGGGAGACTCGCCGGGCATAGGAGAAAAAAGAGAGAAAAGTGTTATGGGGGGTGGGTTTGTTAGAGCTCATCATGCGATGCGACTTCCGTGTTGGGAAATTCATGTGATAATACGTGTAAATGTATATCCGTGGTCTATATATAGCAAAATATTATAAGCTGGCAGTATTATTTAGTGCGTAGAGATGAATATATTGGTAGCTTCGCTTGCTGTAGGGTGGGCGATTCAGACGAAACTTGCTACAAAATTACCAGCATACCAGAAATAGGATACACATAAAGGAAAAGGAGGCGAAGACGTGGAAAACAACGAGGCTGACGTGAAACACGGTCTGTAGGGTACGATAGTATTGGTTCATGTAGCAGCAATAACCACCTATCAACGGCGAAAAAAGCAAAGTATTAGCCGCGCGGTGATGGAAAGAATATTTCCTCTTTGGGACCTCGCGTTATAATTGGCGAGTCATGGCCTGGAGGTGAGATTCTGTGAAAAAAAGTGTTTGCCTGGCCTGGCCATAGGCGAGTGAGATATAGGTAATACTACTCGCTTGTGTATGTAGTGTTGGAAGCGAATGGCGGCGCACGAGTCGTGAAGAGGCTGCACAGGCGCAGCTTCTGAATAGTTTAGCTACGAAGGAATTGGAAGCTACTGCAGTCTAAGGCGGACGCATAGGGCCAACAGCGGAGATCAAATTAATTGTTCGGAATTCATTTCCGCATGTGCGTGCATAAACGCGGAATTTGGCTACTGAGATCAACACGGGAAGTACAGAGGTTAGGTAGGGAGTGTGTGTGTGACTGGAGAGACATGTAAAAGGAAACCCACAAATGGCGACAAGAAGACAAAATCCTTTTCAAGCAAAGAAAAATACAAACAAATAGAGGGGGAGAGAGAAAAGGTAACGGTACGAGGTACAAGGGCGTATTAGTACCACTCTAGCTAATATAAGGCGTGTTGCAAAAAAGGCCGCCAACAGACGCTGCCGTCGGAAATGGCCTGCGGGACGCATCCTGGCTCGATCAATCTAAGGTGGTATTACTGCTACCCACCTTGCTCCGTAGGTGCTCGGAGTGTGAGAGAGCGTGTAGGAATTGTGGGAATCAAGACTCTTTTAAATACGTACTTGTTACTTTTTTTATTTCCTGTTGATGCTTTTGTAGGTGGTTGTACTGCCACGACAAAGTTTGATGCGTAGATACCTGAACTCAGCCGCAATTTTCATCATATACGAGTGTTAATGCATGCGTGGGTCGTATAAAAGTAGATATACCTGCCGTGTAGTAGTATTTTTTCACAGGATAGTTGCCTTTTCGGGGCACAATATCTACTACTCGGGGCACGTGGCAGGAATCCTGCGTAAGAAACAGTAGACATGTCATGTTTTTTTCTTATTACAGTCTGTCCGTCCATACAAAGAGGCCGATGGCCATGATTTACGATGATGACGATGATGATGGCGGTTGATGATGGTGGTGGTGGTGGTGGTGGTGTGTAGGGCACAATCACAATCCAGCCTGAAAGCAGGTATGCGTTGTTCAGAGGCATTTGCGTAGGATGGATGCATGTAAGGCGCAGAAATCACTGCTGCCTTGTGGCGATGCCGAACGTGATTGGAAACAGAGCCAGCAATAGAGTTTAGTTTGTGCGGAATGGCGTCGGAGAATATGGGACGGGCCATTGTTAGTGTCGTGCTGACTCTGTTTTCTGCCCAGCCAGCAGCTGTTAGTTCGTGTGTAGTAGCCACAGTAGTTTGCTTTGCAGCAGCGCAGCAACACAGAAAACTGAGGGCATCGTGGTGCTTGCTCCTCCAATAACAGTGAAATGGCTTCATTTCTCAAGGCCCCAGAGGCCCATTTCCATCGCTAGCACAGCTCGCCAAGCTGCCCTAGCCCACCAAGCCACCCGCACTAGCATCCGCCATGATCGCCCGCGATGCCCACATTCTGGATGAAATCCTCCGTAGTCCAAGCGCGAGCAGGCAGACAGGCAGGCTTGGCTTGGAGAAGGAAGAATAAGAACATCGATCAGATCAAATCAAATCAAATCACGTCAACTCAGCATCAGAAATGGCTAAACGCCTGATTGCTGCGGCGTATGTTGGCCTGCGTCTGTATGCTCGCCGGTGTGATCTGAGACTTGGCGGCGCATCGGACATGTGCGAGTGTCCAACGCAGATGAGATGTTACAGGCACAGCTCATTCACCCCCCAAAAGGGGACGAGGCAACAACAACAAGGCGCAAGATACAGTAGAGGTGTGGTGTGGCCTTCATTCAGGTGTTTAGCGCCCAAAGCCCTCCTCTCCATTCTGCCATTCTACCGTCGCGGTTTTGCCCAGGCTTGGCAGCCTTTTTGATGCCCATGTACATGCTTCGCTGTACATGCTCGCTGTACATAGTACGAATTACAAGCCCATACCATACCATTGCACTCTCTTCCTTTCGAGCAGGGTGGCAAAACAAAGGCTTTAACTCCCCCCGGCACAGCCCTGGGAGCGTATCTCTTACCACTTTTGACATGTGCCGGGGCTGCATGCACGACAATCCACCGGGACCTGCCCTCTTGTCTTCTGTCACTCGCTCTTTGCTTTTGATGTTTGCTGTACTGTACTGTACTTTTGCAGGGCTCTGAAGGTGCAGGGAATCTCCATGTTCATTTCACAGGCGCGATCCTATCATGGGGGCCTTTTTCCCTTTCTTATTTTCCTTGGAGCGATATCCGGCACTACGTCGCCCCGTCTTTGTAGTTTACAATCTCTTTTCTTTGTGGTTGATTTCGATTTTCTACAACTACCGGGGGGTGGCCCAACAACGTAGCAAGTGTGGTAACTGGCATGAAGTTACATGTGTTTTTCTTCTTTCTTTTACACTGCGGATGCAAGCTGAGAGAGTCCCACAAGCCTCTGCTGTATGGTACAGTAGAACTCCATAATTCGTTCTCTTTTCTTCTTTTTGCGGTCCCTTCAACCTTCGGCTGCGGGACACCGGCGATTGCGATTGCGGATCAGATTGACAGTCGGCGTTAAAAAGAATGCGATTCAAGAGCAAAAGAGAAGGAAAGTTTATGATTCATGCTTGCATTGATGCGTATACAAGGTGTTTGTTGGGAGTTGCACCGTCTGTGCCGCCGAGTCCGAATCTGCGCCCTGTGCAAGTAATCATGGCCACGTGTAGTTGGTGGTTGGGCGCACAAGAGTGTGTGTAATGCCGGGCCATGCTCTCTAGATGGCAAGTAATACAGCTGCCTTGTCTAGACTCATTTTTTTTTTTTTCTTTCTTTAAGGTGCCTGTAAATAGCAAAAAAAGACAAGTTGCCTCTTTTGGCTCCCTCACCCATAAATCTCGTTTCGGCGTTACATGGTGGCATTAGGATGTAGGTAGGATAGCATTTGATATCACTGAAAAAAGATGACAGTGGTGCGTGAGCGGGTGTTTTAGCAGTGAGGCCGGCTCGGCAGTGTCTCCCGTTGCCCTGCTGCATTAGATTTCGCCTCAAACGCGGTGGCTGATGCTGACTGATGGACAAGAGATCGGTGGGCATGTGGGATGGTCCTACTCTGGCAGATGGAGAAGGCGATGGAGTCGTTGATACAGTCACCTCGGCATTTCGTCTAACCTTGTCTGTTCTGTTCCCACAAGGTGTCAAAAAATAACATCATTCAAGGCGGTCGCCGTTTCGGCTTTTGCTTCAGTGGACGAAGGGAAGAAAAGATATATAGAATGGGAAGGCGGAAGCTAAAAAAAAAGGAGATGTGCTCGGCTCGCTGTTTGCTCGCACTTCGTATATGGGGCATCGGACAGGCTTTGATAGGCTCAGGCCTTGTAGAAGATCCCCCTTTTCCTATTGGCCATCAGCCCCATTCATCGTAATCGCCAGGAATTGGCACTGGAAGCTATCCTCAATCTCTCCCTGGTCACTCTTTTAGCACCAAGAGAATACGGTAGCTATGAAACTCTCTCCCCCGCAAGAGAGCAAAGACTATCTTGGACGTCATTTCAATTTCAGCAACCTGCGATATTAATGCATCATTGAATAAGGTTTCTAGAATTAGGACCCCGCACGTTTCATCTCTGGAGCGGAAATAAAAAGCACACAAACGGCACGGCAAAGCATGGGTATTTGGGCATTTATGTAGCATTGGCAGGTATTAAGTATACAGGTATGGGTTGGCATTATCCAAACCCATCTGTAAGGCAAGAAATACGCCATTTCAAATCAAGGACCCCTTCGCATCCTTATTACCCTTTTTTTTTTTTTCCCTATCCCCAAGCCCTGCCATCAACTTTCGTACACGCCCTCGCACTAAATTGCCCTTTTTGATAAGCCCGACTGAGATCTTGTCGCTATTCTCGATTTCGAGGCCACGCAGCGAAGCTTCTTCCCGCTTGCGGAATTCGACGAATCGCAGGTTGTGGAGGACAGAATAGCGGATAACAAGGTTCGTTCTACTGCAGGCATGCAGGGAGCGAAAGCTCGATTGACCAACTACGAGCCCGACTTTGCACATCTATACGCACGTATAGAAGAAGAATACGCATAAATCCTACCTCTTAACTTCGTACATGTATGTATGCATATAGCACTATCTTTTTAGATTGTCCCACCTCTTCCACCATAGGTACTTACTGTATCTGCATACCTGTGGCTGGCTCACAAGGGCAGTATTTTGCAACATGGTACCTGCGAATCCGTACTCCAAGGCCAACTCGTAATTTTGTTCTGGCTCTCTTCTATGCTTTCCATTGACCGAGCTAGTTTCCGCCGCCCCTAGCCAGCCGTCTGAGCGCTACTCTGCGGCCCGAAACTTAGCCAAGGGAGATTTTTCTTTTCGCTTGTGGATGGACGAGATTCAGGTCGAAAACGTACAATTTTACGCCCGTACTTGTCGATCCCTTTTAGATGCGGTGCTAATACAAGCCCAGCACGGGCGCACGTACCATGTACAGGGCATGGCGTAGGTACTCTGTACAAATGGCACATGCTACTCTGCATGCAGAAAATGACAAGGCCAGCGGCACGAATCTACAGGTACCCGTGTACGGAGTACATCTCCATGTACCGCTTCGCTTCGCCTTCCGTTTGGCATAACCCTGGGTTACGTAAAGCTGCGCTGACACAAGACAGCTCAAGAGGCAGAGACAGCGACAGGGGTTCTCTGAAAATCATCTCCGGTTGTCTCTTTCGCTTTCGCTTCAGCCAAGCTGGAGTCGCCGATGCGGCACGACGTCGACGACACGCCTGACTCGGCCGATTCGCACCGCGCTCAGCTGATTGGCGACAGCAGGACGGCCCAGCGGCCAATCTGATTGCCCCGAAGAATGCAGCGCATGATTTCCTTATCCACCAACTGCATCGCCGTAGACTGTCTTTCTGCGCTGTCGTTGGACGCAGCACTGCTTGTGGTGCTACTGCCGGCGGGTCTCGAACGAACGGGCGTGGAGAGAGCATGATGATACTGATACTGATACAACAAAGGCAGCTCACACCATCTTGCTTCAATTACCAAAAAAGCATCATATGCTGCCCGCACTGTTGCATGCTGTTGTTCCTGTTCCTGGCTCTTCGGCTCTGCAACACGCCCGGACTAGCGACAAACAAAGAAGTCAAGCCGTCAGCAGCCTGCATACCGGCTATCCATCTCGACGCGGAGGGCGTCATTTTTGCCTCTTCTTGGTGTTGTGCTGTTGGCCCTTCTTGTATCCCGCGGACTTGCGCAGCTTCCCATGGCAGGCCGGCTACCCGCCGGAGTCACATTCCGAGGACTCACCACAGCGTTTGACTAAACTCCGCTATCTCCCCGGGATGGACGTTGAAAAAGTCCCCTTCTCTCGATGACCGTGCATACAGGTATGTGCCTCTAGGCCGATGCTTCATGAATGCCACGTCCAGCGGGGTTTCACCCGGATATCGCTGCGAATCACAGTTTGATATCAAGAATCAACCTGGATTCCGGTGACTACCTGTTTGGACCTTGTACCCCGTACTAAGCCCTCCATGTGTGTGCCAGCACTACCATGTGCGTGAGCATTAGGAAATCCACGGAGCGAGCAAGAAAAAGGCTGCTGTGTAGGCATCTAATCTGGCGCGATTCGGTTGTCTGTGTGCCGTCTAGCGAGCCTGGCACGGCATGGCATTGACGCCACAGTGCCCTCATCATGGAGATGAAGCTTAAGAGCCTCCACCCCAGTTTATTAGCCCCGATCTTAAAATGGACCACCAAATGGTATGCGAGAAAAAAGGAGAAAAAAGGCACCAAATTAGCCCATCGGATCACGACGAAGCAAAGCTGCAGGATACTAGCTGGTATTGCAGCGAGCTAGCATAGAGGCCAATGTCAACGGCCATGCGTGGAGATGCGAATCCTGGCTGGCTGGATGAAAAAAAGATTCAAGACATTTCAAAAGACAAGATACATGTACAAAGTACGACGCAAGACAGAGAGGCTCCTGCGGGACTGTTGGATGGTCTCATTGCCGGCGAGTGGTCGCCGATCAGCTGGGGACGGCGATTGGTCGATGTGTCACAACTGGATCGCCGAAAGACTTTGACTACGGAAGTTGTGTTACTTTGCGAGTGCAACTAGATGATTTGACTCAGAGGATTCTTTATTATCAGAAACAACATGCAGCAGCAGGATCAGCAGGTCTTTCCCACTCAAGAACGGTATATACAGTACTACGCTGATATTAGCGCAAAAAGCCATATTGCACATTGCACAAGTGCTAAACTAGTGGAACTCGGAGTCCCGCGCGGCTGTTTATCCCAGCGGGATAGGCACATGCTGCCCGAGTGGGATAGGCGATGGATGATGCCACGACAACTTTTTCAGCGCTTGAGCCAAAGGCCGTTTTGGCGAAAGACGCTCATACTGTGCGCACTCCGAGGATGACGGCACGCATCTTGCATGAAAAGAGGATAATACTCCTGCCACTGAAATAGACATAGAAAACACACATAGAGGGAAAACCCGGGGTAGACATTGGATCGCCGTTGAGCTGTGTTTGACGGTATGGCGGCTTCGGTAGATTCGGTAGATTCGGCGTGCTGCTCTCGGTTTAATAACAGCAAAGTGGACGGCGAGACCCCGGTTGTGATCAAGCCAACAGTTACATTGGACCTCTTGCATTCGGAACTTGGAGTCGGCATTTCACTCATTGAGAAAAGCGCTCGCTCTGTTATTCGTCGCCTCGTGCTAAACAGCGGCTGTAAAAGAACAAAAGAAAAAGCAAAAAATTAAAGACAGCATAAGAATGCCCAGCCTCGCGTGCGGCGCCGCCGTTGAGCGGCTCGGGAGCCTCGCTTACGGTGATATCTGAGCTTACAGGCGATGCCTCCTTGTTCGCGGCTATTGCTCGTCGTTTTTTCTTCTTCTTTTCTCGCCTGTGCTGAGATCTCCTGGTGCGGCAAAGGTACAGGTAGGTGCTTGCGGCGATCCGCTCAGTGGATCATGGGTCCAGGAGACGTGAGACGACAGGTATCAATCTTGTTAGGTCGTTTTAGCAGGGAGCTTCGCTGCCAAGGCCTGTGGCGACGGTCGAGCTCAACCTGGCGCCCAGCCGGAGGATGAACTCATCGCTGGCTGATTGCAATCTGTCGGCCGCGCCCATGCCATAATCCTACCAAGGACTCCTACTTGCGCTGCTACTGTACGGCACTCTGCTTCCACTTGGGCTTCTGGGCTTCTGGATGGCGCAGACAGGCCCGCTCGGCGAGCCACATTTCACGTCACAGCAGGTCGCAGCCGTTGCAAGTGGGACAGGCATCATACATAGTGGCATACTGATGCCTCCTTGTACTACGGCTGCTGCTAGGCCGATGTGCTAGGCCGATGTGCTAGGCCGATGTGCTAGGCCGACGTGCTAGATGATGGCGCGAAGCCGCGTTGCACAGAGATCTAAGATGCCGGAAGCTTGTGTGTGCTGTGCCTCGAGCCTAGGTCGCCCTAAAGGCTTAGCTCCGGTATCTGGACGCAGCTGCGAACGACCGGACCGTGAATAATGGAGCCTGGGGATGCTGAGAGTGCGTATTCACGACGTCAAGCCGGTTCGATCGGAGCACAGCAGATATTCTGCATTCCTCGCCTTGTATATAGTTCAGCCTATTTTCTGCAGGCTGTGTAAAGAATTACTGACTGCATACACGGGGAACCTCTTGCGTGCTCATCGTTTTGACACGGTATCGGTCTAGCAAAAAGGCATTTCAATTTAACCCCCCGCCTAGAGTTGGCCCTTTTTGATGCTAATAAAACAACGGCGTGGCAAAAGCCGACTCGGCGCGGCGCGCAGAAGCGTGTAGATCTAATCCTGCCGTAGAATTTTTTGCTTTTTTCCAACTTAAGACTGAGATCATCGTGTCTGCTAGCCGTAGTGATGCAGCATTAGCATCGTTTCTGTTCTTCTGCCAGCTGCATTATAATGTCATGGAAACAAGGGGATATCCGGCGGTCTTCCTCTCTCTTCGCTGCGGCGGCGGCGATAGGATATAGACCCGATGGAGTATAGTGCTAGAGCCTCATTCCATGTCATTTTCACTGCTCTTTTCGATCTTTTTTTTTTATAACTATTTTGTTTATTGAGAGAATGGCTGGGGATAAGAGAGGGGCCATCTATATTTCTCCTCCACTTAGAACTACGGCGTTTACGCTCACATAGCCTATTAGTCGGCCTCTGAGAAGAACAAGGTCCACAAAAGAATGCCAAACCAACAACACAAAAGCACGTCCTGCCAAGAGGCAATAGTATAAGAAAGCAGCTCGAATCCACTGCCTGCTGCATGCTGCGGACTTTGCTCTAACCCGAAGTGCGTACGAGTAGGAAGCATGCATTGGTTGTATGGAGTTGTGAAATGCGGTATGCGTGCAGGTACAAAGCTCTGAGATGGGGCCCGGATGCCAAGTTGCCGACATCTGCCATATAGTTGTAGAGTTTGATACAAATGGAGTAAATTCCCTATTTTGATATTGCTTGTTGCATACTATCTACGTGTATAAGCAAGCAGCCTTGCTTGGCGAGAGCCGAGCCATGTGCTGCAAAATTGCCAGCGAGGATGACGGGCATGGGATGGCAGAAGTACTGCCGCACACTATTCGCACATAAATGCCCAATCGGGTAGTGTGTCTGCGAAGTTTGCGATTGGCCAGCGGCGGCAGATGCGGCTTGAGTCGTTACGCCCCCGGCGCTGCGTGTATACATGTATACTTTGTCGGCGGTCGCTCTAACCGCTCACACGGCGTCCCGCGTATTACGCACCCGGCAGGGACAGAGTACGCGCTGCAAGTATCCGGTACCTCTGCAGGACAGGCGCTCTCGTATGCTCGTTCCAGCATCGCAGGCGCGCTGTGACATGCAGTGCTGCCCACAGTGTGATCCGGGCCACCTCGGTCCCGTGAGATACGGGGTCGGTCCCCGAATCAGCGTGTGACGGTTATGGCAATTCGTGAGCGACGGTGACGACTCAGGGTGCAGGCACTGTGTGTGACGTACTGTGGGAACCGGCGGCCCTTGCGCTCCTTCTGGGGCCTTGCGAGTGACCTGGTACCTCGCGGTGCATGTACCCCGTACCTGGCCCCCCCGGTACTGCGAATACAGGCAGCGCGACGTCCAGGTGGAGGTCGTACATGTACCCCATGTCCTTGCTTCCGAGGTGGAGCCCTGTACTGTGCCCACGCCCGCCCAACAGCGCAGCACACTCCTCAGGCCAACAACCTTGCTCCTGTGTGAGGTGTAGGTGCCTGTAGCATCCAGTACAGCTGTATTCCCTCTCTACAGGGTCCCCGTCTCATCAATTGACGGATGGCCGTTATTAATATTACAGGTCACCCTTCCTGCTGCGCGCCTCGCTCTTCCTACTTTTCTGTTTGCGTGCTCGCTTCTTCAACTCTCTCGACTGCTCTCTTCCTCTATCTCAATACGCAGATCCAGATCCATATCCAGATACATCAGACGAACGCTTCCCGTCGCCGCCTCAGTGCCAACTAGTTGTTCGACCGAACTGCAATCATCGCCCAACCGGAGTTTAGCATCTCCCCCCTCGGCAAACCTTCCAAGCCACCAAAAAGCATATCGCTGGCAGCTCCATCGACTACGGACGACGGACAGAGATCAGACCGCTACACCACACTCGCGCACACACACCACGCCACTTACCTCGCTCTCAGTTCTCCACTGCCTCAAACGACTTTCTTCCCCGTCCTTTCCCTCGACGCTAGTGGAATATCGGACGGCTGGCTCGCGCTGTTTTTTTTCTCTCCAAGCCTCTTTACCAAGAACAAAAGCTGGTTACTGGACAGGCAAAAAAAAAAAAAGGTTCATAGGCGGACTGGGCTTGTTGCGACGGCGAGCTCCACCGAGCTAACGTAAGGCCAAAGCTACCCTCTTTGTCCACCCTTTTTCTTTGCTCTCTCTCTCCTCGCTTCCTCTCCACTCTTTCTCTGGAGTCCCTTATTCCAGTCCTCGAGGGCAGCGTCCAACGACGCCTAAGGAGACAACTGATACGATCTCGACGAAATTATCGAAAACTACACCTTTGATTTGATTGTTAGGTGCCGACACCTAACACCGCCACAATTGCTCCGTCAAGAGTCTCGTCGCGGGAAAACAACTTCCGCGATATGGCTATCGACGCTTTAAAGAATCTTATAAACAACATCCCCGACTGGCAGACGAAGCTCGATGAGCTGAGTAGCCAGGTCGACAAGCGCCAGCTGGAGCTGGCTGCTTTGGCTGAGGCAAACCCCCACAAGGAACCCGAGACCAGGTCCCTGAGGAATAAAGGCTCAACGGAATCCCTCAAGCCCAAGGATGATGGCGCGATGCACATCTTCTTCTCTGAAGATGTTCCCACTCAGCAACAGCCCGACATTGTCAAAGCACCCTTTCACGGCCCCAGAGAACGCCGGTCGTCACCGCCAAGCCCTGCTGCCGAGAAGCGCCCCCTATTCCCCAAGTCATCAACAGATACCAACGCCATCCCCAGCGCCAGAGTGGCCAGGAAGACCAAGACGGCGTCTATTGCCTCAGCAGATGGCCCTCGCCAGACATATCGTACCAGGAATATGATCATCGTTTACTACGACAGCTACGTTCAGGGTTTCTTTGATGACCTGGTTCGATTTATATCGTCAAGTAGGAATCTGATGCGCAAGGCCAAAATGGCAGCCAAAGTCGCGCAAATTAAGAAGTTGGCCGAGATGGAAGTTCCTGATGACGAGAACACCGGTGGTGACGATAGGGGCGCCGAGGCACTCCCCTCACTACGATATATTAGCAGTCGGCGGTATGGACCTGCTGCCATGCGCAGCGGCCACCCCGGCCTGGCAAACCAGACCCCGGACGTATATGATGAGCTGGACAAGGCCCTTGAGTTTGTGCAGAGCACGTGTGAGCACGGTGCCCATCAGTTTCTAAGAGATGCCAAGTGCAACGAAGAAGTATCAAAGATCCAGACACGTATCGGCGAGGTGCTCGAGATGGCTAAGAAGGAAATGGAGCGTATTGAGCGCGAAGAGCCCGACCTGATGAAGGAGAGCGCTGAGGCTAAGCCCCGTACGATAAAGTCCATCACCGTCAGCAGGACATTGGTACCGCATCACAAAGAAGTCGGCGATGCCCATTCGCAGAAGCTCGAAGTTGCAGATCCTGCCGCACCAAGGGCTCCTCTGATGCACATGGTCGATCGGATCGAGGCAGACCCAAATGCCGGCCAGAGCGACTTCGATACAGAGGCCATGCTGGCAAAGATACGGTATCGCTCAACACGGCAGATGCGCATGCGTGCCATAGTAAACTGAGAAAAAAACAAAACAACACAAGTCAGAAAGCTTTATTTTTTGCATAACCGACGTAGCTCGGGCGTGGGGATCAGGAAATGCCACAACATTTCCTTGCCAATGACGGAATGAAAAACCAATTTTTTTGTTTTTTAACGATCCTGGTATGCATAGGAGTTCAGGAATAATGGGTGGGGAGGTATACATCTTAGCATTTTGCACAAATGGGGGCTATTGAAGCCACAGTTTACAAAGGAAATATCGCATTAGCCGCGAAAAGGGGCGTTTTTGTTTACTTTACTTTATTTTACTACATTTACTCTTTTTTCTTCATTTACTTGTCCATCATACCTCCTTCATTTGGAATACCTTTTTTTCTTCTCTTTTTTCCACACACTATATCTCTTGGGTTTCTTTTTTAGGGCAAAATATCCGGATCAGATTATGCTGGGACTTCTCGTTGAGAGAAATTGCATCTTTGTCGATGTTTTCGAGGTTGGAGAGGGCGACGCAGTGCTGGATTCTGAGCCTATTCCTTGTCTATCATGAAAGGAATCCCTTATTCTTATCTCTTTTCTCTTTTCCTCTTTCTTCCCTCTTTTACTTTTTATGTTCATTGACGTGTTCTTGCAATACGGACTGTGTACAACTTTCACAACTCGAAAGAAAGAGGAGAGTAAAAAGAAAGAGGGAGAGGGGTGATGGAGAGAGGAAGAAACATGGGTTTATCTTTCCTAAGTTTTTCTTTTACCTGGTGTATATGAGTCTTTGGATATGGATATCGGGGCATGGTCAACGTTTGGTGCCATCTATAACTACTTTTTTTTTATCTTACTTTTACCAACTTTACACAAATATGATATGGGCTCTATTTCTGGGTACATGACATTAATTCCCACCGTGGTTAATTGAAATACATATAGTACATTTAATGGAAAGCTGTGAACAGAATGAATCCTTTTTATCTCCTTATCCTTTCTTATTTTCTTTGTTGTCTTGTAGTATGGCCATTCTTGTGAAGTGTAATAGAGTAGCAAGAATCTGTAAAATGCTCGGTTAGCTCTCACCAAAACTCATGCCTTTCCAAATTCAGTAAAAAAAAAACATCACAGAATGTTATCTGTGTATTGAATTAAATTGACAAATTATAAATAGCTCGATTTCTACGTGGGATAATAGTTTTTCTGCCTTTTCAGACTCTTGGTCCATGGCTGTAGCAGTATTGATTGCATCAAGAAAGGCTTTATATAGGCAAGGCTGAAGGTTTGAGTGTCTTGGCAGCTTAGCTTAGCAGGCAGCCAAGCTCAACTGTTTTTAGCTTTGGCGGGCAGCTGATTTTAGTGGTTGCTAGCGAGTTGCTTATGCGGCCAAGCCTACCCACTATGGCGGCGTAGGTACCTGGCAAGCTCCGATCCAAAGGCGGCGCATGTTAGCAGGTGACGTCCCTCCCGCACTTTGAACCTCTGCACAGCTACCAGCTCTTTCTTTCTTCGTTACACGACCCCGACGACGATATCTGGCGGTCCCGTTCGAAACCGTTGCTTTATCGACCTGGATTTTCCCGTCTATCCAAGATGACGGCTGCCTCCTCCCTGGCCGAACGATAAGACGTCGCATCCCAACCCTCTCTCGGTCGTCTTGTTGCGTCTCGTCTGGTGTTGCATCTCAGGTCGCAAACGCTCTCTAGCTACCCAGAGGACGAGATTTATACATTCCGCTCGCTCGATTCACCATGGGTCAGGGCTTCTCTCTCGCAACGCCGTCAGCCGGCGCGGCGGGCATAGATATTGCGCAGCTACAGGATATCCAATACGAGAAGAGCATTGGAAATGCCCGGTTCATGAAGAGCATCCGGGGCAGGCATGAGCATGGCGTTGTGTTGGTCAAGGTCCTTGTGAAGCCGTATACGGAAGTGAAGCTGGAAAAGTACAAGAAGAAGATTATAGGTGAGAGCTTTATTGCGTCTGTGGTGTGGTTTACGAGGGGACCATACGCGGCGGGAGCATAATACATGTATGCTGACCATGTGCACTCTGATTAGAGCAACGAAAGGCGTTGGCGGACGTCCCCAATGCTTTGGGTTTTCAGCGAATCATCGAGACCGAGACGAACGGATATCTGGTGCGGCAGTTCATGTACAACTCTCTTTATGATCGTATGAGCACGCGGCCTTTCCTCGAAGATATCGAAAAGAAGTGGTTAGCCTTTCAGCTTCTCTGCGCCTTGCGGGATTGCCATGCACGGGATGTCTATCATGGAGACATCAAGGCTCAGAATGTGCTGGTTACATCGTGGAACTGGCTGTATCTGACGGACTTTTCATCTGCCTACAAGCCTATTATGCTTCCGGACGACAACCCCGGTGATTTTTCCTACTTTTTCGACTCCTCTGGACGGCGGACGTGCTATATTGCCCCCGAGCGGTTTTATTCATCCACCGAAACTCCGCCGCAGAATCCCAAGATGACGTGGGCCATGGACATTTTCAGCGCGGGATGTGTCATTGCGCAGCTGTTCCTCGAATCTGAAATATTCAGTCTCGCACAGCTGTACAAGTATCGTCGTGGCGAGTACGACCCGGTCATTACTCACTTGAGCGTCATATCCGATAAAGATGTGCGAGATATGATTGCTCATATGATTCAACTTGACCCGGAGAGGCGTTATTCAGCGGAGCAGTATCTTGATTTTTGGAAAGATAAAGTCTTTCCTAGCTATTTTTACAACTTCTTACACCAATACATGGAGCTTATTACGGATCCGTCTTCCGGGAATAGCCCTATATCTGGAGTCGAAAGAAATTTGGGAGAATCGGATAACCGAATCGACAGGATTTTCAACGACTTTGACAAAATTTCGTACTTTTTAGGATACCATAACGAAAAGCAGACTGCGGATCCGATAATTCCCAAATCGAGGCTTGGGCTGGACCATTTCCCAGTCAGACTGAGTATCCCGACTCACGAACATTCCGTTTCTGCAGATCTCGAACCACCAGAGGACGATGGGACGCTGCTATTTCTAACATTGGTTGCCTCGGCTATGAGGACAACAGCCCGAGCTGCGTCTAGAATCAGAGCGTGCGATTTGCTGCTAGCGTTTGCTGAAAGACTTACCGACGAGGCTAAATTGGACAGAGTGTTGCCGTATCTAATGACACTGCTGCGTAAAGAGGAGACGGATATGGTGCTGGTGACAGTCATACGAAACGTCACTCAGCTGCTGCAGCTGGTACGGACGACCACACCAATCAACTCTCATGTTTTGGTGGAATATGTCTTGCCTAGGATGGAGATTGCTCTTGGGACAAAATCGTGGACCCCAAATTCCTTGGTGCGATTGACGTATGCGTCTTGCATAGGCAGCCTTGCTTCTACTGCACAGCGTTTTCTAGAGATGGCATCTAGCCTCAAAACTGATGGCTCAATGCCAATCACCGACCCAGAGGTTGAACCTGGGACTAATGGTGCCACTGCGAACTTTGAAAGTATGTATGATAATGCGAGCCGACAACTGTCTGAAATTCTAGAGAGCCATGCAAAACAGCTCGTTGAGGATCCGGATGCCAATGTTCGACGAGCGTTCTTGACATCAGTACCTGATCTCTGCATGCACTTTCAGGACAATTCAAATGATATTTTACTCTCGCATTTGATCACCTATCTCAACGACGGAGACTGGATGTTGAAGAGCGCCTTCCTGGACACGGTCGTGGGCATTGCAACTTTCATAGGTAGCACAAGCCTAGAAGAATTTATGCTACCTCTCATGGTCCAGACTTTGGCAGATTCAGAGGAGAATGTCGTGCGTTCGGCCTTGCATTCTCTGGCTCAAATTGCAGGACTGGGACTCCTGTCTAGACCAAAGATCTGGGAGCTGGCTGACTTGATAGCTCGGCTTACTATGCACCCGAATACGTGGATCAGAGAATCTGCAGCTGAATTCCTATCCATGGCTGCCAAGTTCTTATCCAAAGCTGATATCCAATGCATATTACTTCCGCTGGTTAGGCCATACCTTAAAATACACTCCCTTTCAGACTTTTCCGAGCTAAATCTGCTCGACTCTTTGAAGAAGCCTCTCCCTAGGGCAGTTTTTGATCAGGCGCTGACTTGGGCTTCCAAAACTGACAAGGGAATCTTTTGGAAATCTGTTTTGGGGAAGCGGCAGTCACCAGGCCAAGTACCGATGGCCTCGGTGGCTCGATCGTCCAAGGAACTTATCTCTTCTTCTCTAAGTAAGATTAACCGCAATGACGAGGATGAACAGTGGCTCGAGAAGCTCAGGAATTTTGGTCTGAAGCCCGAAGACGAGATAAAACTACTGGCGTTGGGCGAGTATATCTGGCGGCTTAGCAAGAACAAGATTCGCGACGCTTTTGTGGTCTCTTCCACAGAGGAAGAAAATATGCCGACAGGATTCGTTCAGCTGAAGGAGCTGGGTGTGACGCCACAGACGGTGTTCTTTGACGATACAGCACTGAAGGACCCATCTGCCGTTTTACCAGATTTGGAGCCTACACCTCCCGTGACAGGTCCGTATACAATTGCAGATGCGCTATTAGACGCCTCTATGACAATAGATGATACGCTCGGTAAGAAAAAGCGCACCGCGCTTCATTCACACAAAAGGGTACACAGTATTGGTCCTTTACCTTCTAGGGGTACAGGAAGGCTCCTATCTCCCACTGGGAGTGGCAGAGCCAGTTCGACGGACTCTAGGAGGGCCATGACATCTACCTTGGGCCCTGGGGATGATTCTGTTTCCGTCAAGGATGCATCTTATTCTTCTCGCCGAGGTATCCGGCATCAATCAAGTGCCCTCAGCCTTTTGGATCGCAAAGACGGGCACAAGTCTATACCGGAGACTGGAACTAGCGATGCTAATGCTTTTGGAGAGGTAGAAGGCCCGTTTGCCCAAGCAGTACCAATACAAGCTGTTTCTGGGCTGCATACAGAGGCCGAAGACAGCGCCCGCCAGAGGCATGTGAGGCATAGCTATGAAGGGACAGATCCTCATATTCGACGCATGCTTGACAACATGTATGTTGAAAACTTCCCTCGCGACGTGCTGGAGTTTGGGCCCATGGTCCAGCCTATCTCGGGAGACAAGAGCAGGTCGGTCAATGTGCCTGGCGCAGACCCTCCATGGAAGCCGGATGGGCATCTTGTGGCGACGTTTGCAGAACACCATGGGCCTATTAATCGGGTCATCCCATCTCCGGATCACATCTTCTTCATCACAGGCGGTAACGACGGGACGGTCAAGGTATGGGATACACAGCGGCTTGAGCGCAACATTACGAACCGATCGCGGCAGACTTACAAACATGCTGAAGGAGCACATGTTCTTGCTCTCTGCTTTGTTGAGAACTCTCATTGCTTTGTCAGCTGTGCGTCTGATGGCAGCGTTCACGTAGTCAAGGTTGACACGGTTCCTACTAGCGGTGTCATTAGGTATACAAAGCTGCGGGTTTTGCGTGAATATCAGCTACCAGAAGGCGAATATGCAGTATGGTGCGAGCATTTCAAGCAAGAACAGAATTCTATTCTCGTTATTGCTACAAATCTGTCGAGAATTCTCGCCATGGACCTGCGAACTATGACTGTACTCTACATACTGGAAAATCCTGTTCATCATGGAACCCCGACATGTTTCTGCATTGACAAGAAGAGAAACTGGCTATGCGTGGGGACCTCTCATGGTGTTGTCGACCTGTGGGATCTTCGTTTCAAGATGAGGCTGAAAGGCTGGGGCGTGCCTGGAAAGGGATCCATCTATCGTATCTGTGTGCACCCCAATAAGGGGAGAGGCAAATGGATCTGTGTCGCTGGAGGAACTGGGCAAGGAGAAGTCACGGTGTGGGACCTGGAAAAGACAACTTGCAGAGAGATATACCGAACTGGCCATAATAAGGATAGCCAGAAGGGATATACTGCGTGGGAAGTCGACGAAGACAAGCCTGAAGGGATGCTTGGCCGGTTTGCAACCAACCTCGAGATTAGCGACATGGGCAACGGAGATCGAGGAGTGCGGGCGATGGTTGTAGGCACAGGGACGACGGAAGACTCTCGCGAAGTCCGGCACGCATACATGCTTACAGCAGGGTCAGATAAGATGCTTCGATTCTGGGACATTTCGCGAATTGAAAACTCTTGCATCTACAGCGGCCTCCAGCCGGATGAACAGCCGCCCATATATACAAGCACGAACCCGACAACGTCGACGAACCTGAACACGGAGCGGTTCGCGAGACACGCAGCATCTTCGCCCAATGCGGGAACGGCCAGGCAGAAGGCGCCGAGATCGACGGTGATTTCGATGCAGCAGCAGCAGCTGTTGAAGTCGCATTTAGATCTGATTATGGATGTGGCGATTTTGGAGTATCCGTATTCGATGAGCGTGTCTGTGGATCGGTCTGGCGTGGTTTATGTGTTCCAATAGAATATGATGATTTCTGGAGCTCTTTTGCCCTTTTCTTGTCGAGAATAGAAGGGAGGAGGAGAGAGTTTAGGTTGGTTGTTATTTATTTTTGGTTCGACCGCTGGGAAAGAAGGAAAAGGTTGTTCTGATAAGATACCTGTCATATAACGTTAGATGAGTAGAATTGTATTTTGGGTTTGGCTTCTCCTGTCTGCTCTCTGCCTACTTTAATTGAGAAATGGATGCCTGATATCAACCGTAGCCGCTGGAATTTCTTGGTGTAGCTAAATGGCTAATGACGAATAATTACGATACAATGTTGAATTTTTATAACTTACCCGGAAATGTCTATACAACTGTTGGCCTCAACATTTGTTGCTTCCTCTTGATAATTAACCTACTATATCTGACCAGCATCATATAGACTGCGGGCAGAGAAAAATCTCGTGTCTTGTTACTTACCTTGGGTTCTTCATCTTGGGTGGTTGCATTGACTGCAATCAGAGCCGAGAAAATGATGTTGACGAGTCTCATAATGACAGGTGTTGTTGGGTTATTCTTGGATATAATAAAAGTGAATTATAGGAGTAATAAAGCTTGTTTTCTTTTAGAGGAGAGAAGTAGTGGCAAAATTAGATGAGTAAGAGCAAGATGTAAGGCCTGAATACAAAGAGCATGGGGGAGGGAGAGAAGTGAAAACATTAGTTGATATGACATCCAATCTGCCAGGTCAGATGTTTTAAATGATATGTCTTGGTAAACGCTGTAGATCTTGTGTTTAAGCTGTTGGTCAACAGACTGTAGATTCTATTAATATTGTCTCACTAGAGATGTCAAGAGAGCAGCGGCCCAGTGACTTGGTAATATTAAACCGCTGGGCTTATCATATTTAGAGCTTCTTAACATCTGTCTCTCTCTAAGATTTCTTTTTCAAGGCAGACCAAATCTTGCAGACTCTATAGTAATATCGTTTTTATAAAGAAAAAACGACTGGAGATATTTCATGACCCCGGTAATAGTGCCAGGCTACGGGTGTGTATGCATGTCCATATGAATGTGATCTGTTAGATTCCCGGCTATAATAAAAAAGTCTATGCTGAGAGGAATAAAGGTTGAGTTGTATAATATGACTCTAGCATCAATGCCGCCTTCTAACTAGGCGTCAGAGTTGCAGCGAATTGACTGTGCAGCTCAAATTTCATGGTTCCGTGCTACACTAGCCCAGCCCAATGCTTCGAGGTCAGGTATTCCCGGAGGAGATACATCAAGCGTGCGGTCTTAAGTATTACACTGCGAGGCCCTATATTTTACGTTAGGGCAATGTACTTGGTTTATTGGAACGCAAACACTCACCAAAATAAAGTACAGTTTAGACCTTCTACTTTAATTGAAAAGAGGCCAGCGAAGAAACTATACTTTGAGACTTAGATAAATGGCATTGCTTGGGAATAGATAATCATACCCAAGATTAATTTCCTCGCACTTATTGAGAGTAGCAGCCTTCGGTTCTCCTTGATAGTTAACTTTTGGATGTAAAGGAGCTAATATGCAATGAGTAATTAGCAATGTGTTGTAGAATGTACCCTAGAGCAATGTTTTGTTCTATTATTAATTACTTGCCTTGGCATCATCATTTTGTGCCGCTACATTGGTCAAAAAGAAGGCCAATGGGCCGAGATTAATGAGTCTCATGACGATAGCAATGATACGTGCCGGCTGTTCTTTAAAGACGGCAAAGGTGAGCTAAATGAACTGTGAAAGTTTGAGATTATCAGAGAGAAGGTATTGGCAAAACGGAACGGAAAAGATCAGGATATAAGTACTCGAAGAGCCCAAGAGAGGTAGATGGGCGGAAATATCAATAATAGCACATCCAGCTTACTGACTGGCATATCTTGAATTGTAAAGACATAATATAGTAAGACATTAAAGCAACTGCTGTGGATAGTGAATTTGATCTGCAAAGGACTGTGCCTGATATCGGCTGGGAAACGGTAGATCCTATAGTAATATTGTCTCTCTTGAGAGGGCGATTAGTGACGTTCTGAAACTGAGTAACACCAGATTACTGCATTCACCCTCTTCATGATTAAACTAAGCTAAGCATTGCAAAGCCTATAGTGATACTGTCTCACATGGTAAAGAGCGATCAAGGGAGCTTTAAAGGCTGAGTAATACTAGGTTTCCCGAGTCGTATCTTTATAACATCTTCCATCTGCCTATAAATATCCTTCTTCAGATGAAACTGAGTCTTGCAATTTAAATCAACTCATGTATCAAGACCAATTCATGAAACGCATCATATAAGCAGTGTGCGCACGATGCAGTTTTGTTGCTGGAAATATGTGGGCAGAATGCTATGTTTCCGCTTCTAGTGGCAGTCTAGTTTTATTACATCATTGGAATACAGTATTACTCCAAATGGTGGGTTTGGTACAAGACACGGCACACAAGACCGACATATAAATACTTGAAGGGCTTAGGAGAGTGAGACGTGCGGAAGTATTGAAGATATGGTACAGTAAGATGAAGGAGTAAATTGCAAAAGAATATGCTGTTATATCGTCTGAACCATGAAGATTGGCACCTGATACCAATAGTTAGACAAAAGATTCTATATTAATGTTGTGTCATCTCGTAAAATGCCACTGAGGATGTTTCAGAAGGCTAGTAATAGTATCAGGTTCTCAGGGCTCTTATCGTCATAGCTGTCCACACGTGCCTGGGAGAGTTTCTCTTTGTGTTACACTCAATCATGCAAATCCTATAGTAATATTGTCTCATTGAGTTAAAGATGAATAAGAATATATCTGCACTGGCTATCTTCATATAAATAGCCGGCACATCTTAATTCTAACAAATCGCCCCATTCAGCTACATGCAATAGTAAAAGCCTAGCTATATATACATGTAATTATAACAGAATAATGTACTCTCACTCTATACAGTGCCCCCTTATCTAAAATTCCAGCTAGAAGATCTGCAAATTACGCGCCAGTTTCGCTTTTCGAAGCCCGGTGTGAGGCAACCACCTCTCAGTTAGTTACTCAAAGTCAAACCAACTGTTCGAGTCCGCCATACACTTGTCTCCTTCTGGACATCGATATTGGCCACCGCCACCGCCAAACCAGCCCCTTTATTACGATCTGGTATGCTCGGAGGAGAACCTTGAAGCACACAGGCATGAGAGCTGCATTGACAGTTCCTATACTTTGTACTTTGTGTCAGGGCAATACGCTTCATTGGCTGCAATGCAAAGACTGGCAAACATTATAAAGCGTCTACTGTAAAGGATAAGAACGGGCTCTAGGGCTAATATTAATTGATATTAAATTTCCCTTGGACCTAATAATCTAATTATACCCAAAGCAGCAAATACAGTGCAGTAATATGAGAAAACGATGCGAAAACAAGTGCTGTGTAACGTTGTCTTTGAGTTACAAAGGATACAACCCGATGTCGGTTTAATGCATTTGGATTGTAATATTGTCTTGGAGTTATGAATCCTGCAATTCGAATCGATGCCTGGATTCCAGAGGCACACGTAGTGTTGGGGGACACTTGCCTCCACGAATTGGAAGGAAGGAAGTCAGACTAGACTATATAGCTCCGTCACCTCCCGGACCTCATATTAGAATACAAGCCTTTTACAACCTCATCTGATGATCCTTGTTCTGTGACCAAGGACTCATCATGAGGACCTTGGCTCTCTCCCTCCGAGACTGCGTGAGACCTGATATGGTAGCAATTGCTATACAACCACGACTGACAGCAGACATCGCACGCTACGCCCTCTACTCGATTCGTCTATTACAGACCTCCCCCGCGTTGTTATCTGTTCTCGTGCGTTTTCCCTATCCGATCGTGAACTAACCTCCAAGCTCCGAGCCCCTTGTGGGAATATGACCAAGAAGTCAGGGGGGACTCGAAAGATTCGGCCACGAGATCCCAGCGGGAGATTTCTCCCCACGGTTCTGGAAGACACCAATTCACCTAAGGAACCGGCATCAGTCCCTCGGATAACCCAACATTCGGAGACACCAGAGATCTCGGCAGTCGAAGACTTGATACCACCCACCGCCCGACTCTCAATACAGGACAACTACTCCAATACGGCAAGTGTCCCCCAACACGTAATGTGCTGTAAACTACCTAGTTTTGAGGGAATATTAATGTATGCTGTTATTATATGTCTGCTTCTAGCGACAGCATGATTGTAGGAAAGCAGCATATTACTCCAACCATGGGGTTGGTGCAAGACACCATACGCTGAGACACGATACCCAAGACACGGAGGTACAATGTTACTAGGAAGCAGCTTCCCAAAGACAGCACTTAACTGCAATTGCTGTGATCATCATTGCGTTTTCTGTATTCACTTGGGCTCTCCTTGAGACCTGTTGGATCCGATTTAGCCACCAAGCTGCCCGGCATCAGTGCAAGGAGACGTCAGTGCTCAGACCAACTATTAGAGAGAGCCTCTGTGGAGAGCAAGTTTATTATGCACGGAACAGTATTACTTGGTAAGGATTAATAAATGTGAAGATTAATCTGTATAAGAGCACATTGAAGATATTTATATGTTGTTAGACACGGAGGTCCATGATGCAATTAGACGCATTCTGGCATTGAATAATTTGGTTGTGTTTTGCCTAGATACCTACGTAGCACAGAGATGAAGTTAAGTGTGGCTCTAGCTCTTCGTGGCGCTGCGCAAAGTGTGGCGTTTTTTTTTTTCGGCGTCACTGAAATTTCCCAGCGCCTTGTCTAAGCATTTCAGCCTTGCCTAGGTAGCTTCGAGTGTGGCATGCGGCACCACTGCCTTACCGTCATTGTTTCTCCATTTTCTCACAGCATTGGACACTTTTTCCTAATTAAAAGTCCGCGGAGGCAATATCTACATCGGCAACATTCAATTTGAGCATCGGATATCGCAACGACGACGATTACTTGAGCAATTGCTCGTTTCGAAGCGCGAATCGAGAAACGCAAAACCGGCCGTTCTACGTTTCCTGCGAAGCCTCTCGAGGGCTTTCCCTTGTTCCTCTCGACCATAACCGACCTAAATCCACATCATGCGGCTTACGGCCGAACTGATTCGGGACTCGCTGTCCTATCTGAATCCCCTTAAGGAAAGAGAGCTTGATCTCCGAGGTGCGTTTGCTACCTGAAGGAGAGAAGGGTAAAGGGAAAACCAGAAATGAAAGGAGCAGATACTACACACTTCTTCATCTCTCATTTTCTTCTAATCTTCTCTTCTGCCTTCTTTGGTTGAAACTTTTGATGAGAGATTCGTTTGATACATTGAAAGGCCTTTTTCTTGTCGCCGCGGCGTGAATAGGACACCGAATTCCTGCCATTGAAAACCTGGGTGTTGCCGGCGTGAGTTATCCTCCCTCTAGCTTCTACTTTTCTGCTTTCCTTTGGCCTTGTTCGTTTAGAGCTCCCTAGCTATAGGAGAAAGGAAAAAAGGAAATGAAGAGAAAGACGAAAATCCAAAGATGGGCAGCTAACTCGTTTCCATATCTGTTGTAGCCCCACGATGCCATCGATTTTACCGACAACGATATCCAAGTGCTGGGCAACTTCCCCCTCTCGCCGCGCATAACGACGCTGCTGCTGGCGCGTAATCGCGTCGCAAACATCCAGCCCACAGCGGCGGCCGCGGTGCCGAACCTGAGGAACCTGGTGCTGGCGTCCAACAGCCTGACCGAGCTAGCGGACGTGGATGCCCTGGGGACTTTTACACGGCTGACGCACTTGGTGTTGGCGGATAACCCTGTTACGAAGAAGGAGGTACGTTTTCCTTCTCCTTTCACTGCGATATAGGTTGGGTTATTGACTTTGAGGGATCAGCATTATCGTTACTGGGTCATTTGGAGGTGTCCCTCTGTCCGATTCCTGGATTACGAAAAGGTCAAGCAGTCGGAACGAGATCAGGGCCAAGAGCTATTTGGCACAGCAGAAGAACCTACAGCCCTGGCAACATCGGTACGCTTGGCCCATTACCCCCCATGATATGTCTAATTTTATGCTGCCGGATGTTATTCTAATGCGTGTATCTTTGCTGCTAGATCATGGGCAAAAAGTCAAAGACGTTCGAAGTCACATCCAACGGCTCATCGGCCGCGCCGTCGAAGCTCTCGCGGATAAAGTTGACGGACGAAGAGAAGCAGAGGCTGCAAGAGAAGATCAAGAAGGCGACCAGCCTGCAGGAGATTATTGCGCTGGAGAAGGAATTGAACGAGGGACGGTTACCATCTGGTATTTATGGCGATGCTATGGAGGAGTGAGGGAGTTAGTACAAGGTAATCTGGGCCATGAGTTTTATTTGAACACAAGGATATATTTGGCTTCATGGTTGTTTATTTTTAGGGGTATTTTTACTTGTCATTTTTTCCATTTATACTTTAAAGAACGGCCTCTCTTAACAAGACAAGAAGGCTGAGAAAGCAGCATTGATTGGTACACGATGTTGACAGAAAATAAACATTTGCCATTAAACATATAAACTCCAAAAACCAACTAAAACTAGCTACATGAAAATGCAACAACAACAATGATGAACCCTTAATTTTACATGCTCCTGAAACGGCTTCGCCTCCCACGACTTCGCCTCCCACGGGTTGACCGCATCGCGCGCTGAGAGACAACCCTTTCACGTGGTAAGGCCTCGTAGCACAAGACAGTTCGCATCTAGCCTGTCATGTTCACGTCGGCATCATCCTGAGGACGCGTGGCTTGCCTCATCTCCAGCTCTAGCTGATCATTGGGGTCTTCTGATACCGTGGGTGCGGCGGTAATGCTCTCTTTCTTGCCGCTTTCCTCGCCACGAAGGGACAGTGTGAAGGGGTTGGTGCCGGCTTTGCCTTGACCGTTGACTGCTGCCTTGCTTCCGTTGGTTTTGCTCTTACTGCCGTTTGCTGTAGCGCGGGGAGCAGCAGCTGAGTCTGCATCAGCGACGGTCTCGCCGCGAGATTGGGCCTGAGCAGCGGCCTTGGCCTTTTTGAAAGTGGTAGTTTTGGGGGCGACGTCCTCTAGGAATTCGAGGTTGTCTCGACGTGAGATGGCATTGGCTGAGAGGGTGTGTTAGAGATACCATGATATAGCATTATTCTGGTGGGAAAGGAAGAGGGAAAGAGAAGGAAGAAAAGAAGGCGACTGAAATAGTCGTGAAGTCGACGTACCGACGTCCTTGTACTGAATGTTGCGTCTGGGCTTGCGTTCCATTTTTGCTTGGGCATGAGATTCCTCAGTGAGATGCTGTATGAACATTTCCTGCGTGAAAATGCCGTGTTAGCTGGGAGAGATGGGAAATACGGGGTGAAAGACGACGTACAGCAGCCAAAGTTATGACAAAGGCAGCATTATTAGAACACATCTGGACATCTGGGTCTTGGCTGATGATCTTCTTTACTCTTGATACTGGGAAGAGAAGGGCGGGTTAGCTTGTTCTATGAGAAAAAGGGCTGAGTGAGCAGTGAGCTTACATGGCAATTGAGTCTGTCCCGTGGGCTCCTTTCGAGGAGGGATGGCGTTAGTGTTATAAGGCATTGCTGGAGATGGGACTCGAGAAGAGGTTAGAACGAGAAGTGGAAGCCCCTTGTTGGATTTGATGAGCGTGATGTTTGACGCGTGTTGTCGCGGTGGGCTTATGAGAGTGAGTGGAGGAAGGGAGGTTGAGCGGAAGAAAATCTGCAGATGGGAGATATCAAAGCTCAAGTCCTTTCCTCGGCCCTTGCTAGGAAGATGAATAGTTCAAATTTCCAGAGTTGATATCAATGTTGAAGTTCGGGCGTGGATAGAGAGAGTGTGTTTGTGCGTAGCAGCCCAATGGTTTCTTATATGTAGGCAGTCGTGAAGTAAGTCGAGGTTGAGGGCTAGGGGCAGATATTTAGCAAGTTAGTAAGCTGCTAGTAGTAAAAGCAGCAGCAGCAGGCCGGGACTTGCTGTGGAGGGGCTTTTGCTCTTCTCACTGACAATTGAGCAATTGATATGAGAAAAATGAGAAGATTAAATGAGATTAAATCGATGGATCGATGCCTTTCTATCTCTCCATCTTTTGGCAAGTGCTCTATAGTAGATTGGTGGCCTAGAATCGCTCTTTTAACGATTGAAGTCTTAGAAGGGCCAATCCGATTGAAGCTCGGGCCACTGCAAGTCGGACCACTAAAACATCTGCTGCTTTTACAGCGAAAGTATTTTCCACAATCTACACTTTATTAATCCAATTTATAAACTTGAAAAATGTCTCTTATGAGAAATTACTCTGTAAATATGGACACTGCTGGCAAATACTGCTTAATGGGTAGGAGTGTGATGGGAAATGTATGCACGAGATGGCCTTGTTCTAGGCCATGATATAATACTACATGCATCTATCTAGATGGCCAGAATACATTGAGCAATTGAATGCCGTATCTGCCTTTAAAATGCTGCTACATTTGTTTCATATTAATGGCAGCGTTTAGCAAACAAAATATGACAATTATAGTAATTATTGCGCCTCTGAGTTTCGCCACAGGGAGGGAGCAATACGATTACGACATGTAAACCTAAGCTGCCCCTCCATAGCGTGACAGTCAGTCACTTACAGATCCATCAGCCCAGTTTACTTTCTCCTCTTACAACACATCAAGGTTTATCAGCAGCTGGATCCTCCTAACGACAAGCTTAAATCAGAATTAAATATAATTTACTATACAAATAGGGAATAGCATAACGTGCTTTACACAATTCCAACAGACAGAATGAATGTCATCTTCGACTTCGACGGCACCATCACCGTCAAAGACACAATCTTCCAACTCGCCCAAAGCGCAATCACCTTTAAGCGCAACAACAAGCAGCAGGACCTGCAGCCCGCCTGGGACGCCATCGTCAAGGCCTACGGCGACGACCACAAATCCTTTGCAAGCAGCTACCACCCGGCCGAGAGCGAGCGTCTCTCGCCGGAAGAAGAGCTCGACTACTTATGCAGCCTCAAGAACACGGAGAATGCGTCGCTAATCAGGGTTGACGAGTCGGGCTTGTTTTCCGGATTGACGGCGCAGGATCTGTTCCAGATGGGCAAGGACCAAGTTTCCAGTGGAGACATTGTCATCAGAGAAGGCTTCGCTGAGGTGGTTGAGCTGGCGCGGCAAAAGAGCTGGCATGTCGGTGTGCTCTCTGTGAACTGGTCCAAGGCCTTTATTGAGGGCGTCCTTCATCCGTATGGCATCCGCGTCATCACCAACCAGATATCTGAAGACGGAACAATCCAAGGTCCCGATGGGTTCAATGACGGCGTTAGGCTAACCACGTCCCGCGACAAGGCCAATTCTCTGAACCAGCTCATCTCGTATGCAGAGCACTCGTCAAATCCAACCGTCTACTTTGGCGATTCAACCACAGACATGGAGTGCCTCCTTACTCACTACGGCATCGTCATATCCGCGGATGCCAAGTCGTCCCTCATGCAAACACTTGATCGTGTTGGTGTCCGCGTCCCACACGTCGGCAGCAGCCCGCAGGACAGAGCAAACATTGCTTGGGCACGGGACTTTCGAGAAATTTTGGAAAACCAAACGCTGGAACGCATCTCAACAGGCCAATGAGTATGCTATCTGCTTTTGATCACCCTGATTTCATACGACAACATATGTTATCATGTATGTCTACACTTCCACGCTGTCTAAATGCCAAGGCAAAACCTGGAGTCAGCGACTCCTCCATCTGTGTAGTTCCGGCAGCTATACTGAGATGAGACTTTCCTATTACAATTGCACTCGAAACTTACCCCGTAAGTTCTATTCGTGTGTTATTCTCAACCGTAAATTCACTTAGAGCCAACCGCAGCACATTCAACAAGAGACTTTACGAACGCTACTCTAAGATAATGATAGGAGCTATATAATAGTTAAACATGGCGGTGCTTCCTATGCGGCAGCATTGATCCACATAACCTTGGGTACGGTTTCAATGTAGATGTGGAATGTGAGATAGTAATTGGAACGAGGAAACTATTGGCAAAATTTGAATTTATTTATTTTAATGAAGTCACTGCCAAGGCGTAGCTGTAAATACAAACTTAGAGATACATTAGATATAAACAATACAATCATCGACAAAACCTGCCAAGAAAGATATAATAGAGAGTATAAAACGCATACGTTTCCGCCATATAGACGAATTCAGGTGCGAGAGTCTTGCCATCCTTCAAATACTCGATCAAGATTAAAGGCGGCACTGATAAGCGACAGGTGACTAAAAGCCTGCGGTGTGTTGCCTAGCTGCTCGCCGCTTCGTGCAATCTCCTCGGAGAACATGGACAAGTGGTTCGAGAACTGTAGCATGTTCTGGAAAAGGTTTAGAGCCCGGGGAAGATAATGAGGTTCGTGAATGCTTGCACGAGTCATAGCCTCAACAAGCCAAAAGGTGCAGATCGAGAAGGCTCCATCTCTTCCTCCAACGCCTAGGTAGTGATAAGTTAGCAGCTGGCTTTGTCATACTCTCTCTGAATCAAAGCACGGCCTACCATCATCTGACTCATCAGTGTCGTAGCGATATACCAACCCAGTGCTGGTCAATCCTCCTTCTTCTGGCGGCAACATTATGCGGTTAATTGTGTTTACAAAGCGAGGATCACTTGGAGCTATAAAAAATACTAGAGGAGCAAGTAAAATAGACGAATCCAATACCGTATTGGCCTCGTAGCTTTGGACGAAGGACTTTAGCTCCGTGTTGTAACCTGATATGCCAAGGTGAGTATGAGAACTTAAAAGAACAACAAGATTGCGAACCTTTTTCCATAATTTCTTCGTAAAGACTATCGCGAGCCTCGAGCCATTTTGCTCTGTTGGGACAAGGGAGACATCTTTTTTCCGCTAGTCGAAGACCGCGATCAAATGCTACCCAGAGAAAAATCTGAGATATAGTGAACCGTTGCTTGTTTCCGCGCACTTCCCAAATAGACATGTCGGTTTCTATATCTGGTGAGTTTCACAGGTTTCTCTGGCTTCAATAATCAGCATATATCATGTTTACTTACTGCCGATAATGGTCAAAACATAATCTATCATCAGAACAAGTTAGTAAACAATCTTGTATAGAGATATTGATTGCTGTACAAACCTAGCATCCGTCGTACTGCACACCAAATGTCCCAGGACACTGGTTTTCCATACTTGTTATACAGATAAATAGAGTCCATCAATTCGCCATACACATCAAATTGAAGATGGAAGGCCGCGCCATTACCAATGCGAACAGGGGCACTGCCTCGATAGCCTTCAAAGTGATCCAGAGTACTCTCAGGAATATCAGTGCCCCCATGAATAGTAAACATGATGGGAAGCCCTCCATCAGGTCCTCGATCTGATGTGAATCGCTCCATGATGAACTCCATATATGCATCTGCTTCAGCCTTGAAGCCAAGCCGGAGGAGAATGTATATGGTAAAGCTCGAATCTCGGACCCAAGAATAACGATAATCCCAATTCCTCACGCCTCCTACGTCTTCAGGCAAGGAGAAAGTTGGGGCAGCAATAATGGCACCGGTCGGTTCTATTACTTGTTAGTTGCAACTCCAAATGATTCGAGATCTATGTATTGATGAATTATGAAATACCATATGTTAGCAACTTCAAGATCATAAGACTTCGCGATACAACCTCTCTCCATCGCCCCTTGTATTTGGATTGAGAGATGAAGTTGTACCAAAATGTTTGCGTATCGTGCTGTTGACTATCCAGGACTGCATCTGTGATGACTTCTGTGATGTGATTGGGAATGTCATTCCTTAGGATAAATGAGACTGATTGGCCAGCACGTAAGGTAAAGCGAGATACTATGCCTTCGCCGAGCATCTCATCCTTTTTGACTTTTTGGAATTTCATGTCGCCGCAGTTGTGCACATCTTCCTTATCGACGGCAACGTCTAGCTGAAGTTTAACATCTTTGCTGTGAAAGGTTCCTATTTTGCTTTCTCGGTGCTCCGGTGAATGAGTCTCCCGTAAAAGTGTTGTCTGATGAGCGTCTCGCCCATAGCCGAATGCAGGGAAGATTTCGACATCTGCGATGGTTGTTCTATTAGTCCCAATTTGAGTCTTCAAGGTGTACCAGTCGCTTATGAACTTTGATAGTATAACGTACTTATAGGCAAAGATCCACGAATACACTCTACACGTCGTACAACCCATTTCTTCAACTCTTCTTGGACATTTATGGCCTCGCGATAGGCGTTTTGCTTGTAGCCTTTGGTCATTACCTTTGCACTCTTGGGCCGGGGAAAGAAGTCCACAATGTCAACGACACCGTCTTCGTGAATGTACCTAGTTTGCAGAATGCACGAAGAAGGGAGATATTGCTGCTTAGTAGTGCAGCCAAATTCATCAGGCGGAGAAATACTGAAATAGCCCCCCTTATTCTTATCCAGGAGACGGCAAAAGACAGATGGCGAGTCAAAGTCAGGCCTGCGCCGGGTCAGGTTCGAGTGAATTATAGCTAGACAATAGATATTTTTATAGCTTACCAGCACATAAAATCTATGCTTCCATCCAGCCCAGCAAGAGCGCATGTATGCATGTTGCCCACAATGCCATAGTCTTCAATAGGAAGATAGCCGCCTGATTGGGCACGGCGATTGGTTCCTGAGTGCGTTGCCATTGCGTAGGATAGACAGCAGTATCTGGTGTGCGGCAGAAGATGATATATCCACGTTACGGTTGGTATCAGGTCTGTTCTATGCTGGTTGGAGCTCCATTCGTATGGAGAGAAGCTCTTGAGGCGAGATGGATGTTGTGCGGAAACGGCGGTTTCCTTATGTTATTTAGTACTTCTCCAATTGCTCTGGCAGAGCTTCCTGCCTTCTACGCTATTCGAATACTACCTAGGTACTATGAAGCTACATGATGAGGGTATCTACCAATGTCAGATGAACCCCGAGCGTGTTAAAGGATTCCATGAGGTCATCATTGACTCCGCTAACAAACAGCTGCATATTCCAATGTATGGAGTACACCGAGTATGTGTAGTGAGGGGTCAGTTGTCAATGGCTTGCGACTACCTCGGAAGGGCAGCTCTCGGGCGGCAGCTAAAGAAATGGGAAAGAGAGCTGAAACTAGCAGCTTGCCGTTACTGGCAGTCTCGATCTCGATTGATGCTCACAGTTGGTGACGTATAGACTCCATGCGGGAGCCAGTAGTTTACAGGCCGGCAAGTGGAAATGAGAGATATAGCCAGTAATTTTTTATTGGTCCCTGAATCAGCTATCAAATCACAACTCTAAAAAGAATAATCACTTATTTATGATGTTCATATTGCATAAACAACTGACAGTCATAGTACCAGTCTGCTTCATCTTGTCATGACGTAGGTCAGCTCAAAGAGGACGCTAGTTATGTTAGTGAAATAACCCGCTACTTCCGAGGCCAATGAGACAGTAGCTACATGTTATTGGGCCATTGAGTAATACTTTTAACCCAGTGATACCAGAGAGGTTGAAAAAAGGATGCTATATTCTTACTACGTGTTCTAACAGAAGAAAAGGGCATGTGCTGTATAACCAATTGATATACTCTATACTCTTAGCTAAGATTGCCCATGATAAAAAGGGTATCAAATGCCCTAAGTGGCATTAACCCAACTCCCCAACGCCAGTTGATAACCATTGACTCTTGTTTTCATATTTAAAATGGCTGGTATTCCATCCTTTGAGATGAAAGAAAAATTAAAAGGAAATGAAAGAATGGAAAAGCTCTCTCTGTGGCATAACCCCTTCATAGCAGAGCTGCAAAGAGAGATGCTTAATGCGATACGTGCTCACTGCATCACCAGTACATCTTCCATTTCTTCGCCCTCGTCGTCATCGCCATCATCATCCATCGCCTCCGCGGCAGCCTCTTTGGCATCATTACCGCCCTTATCTCTGTAAGCTTCACTTAAGCAGTAGTGGTTGGCAAATGGACCGCTCTTGTTGAGAACCGCAACTTCTTCCAAGACCTGGCGCAGATAAGAATCTGGCTGCTGAGTTCTCTGCCGCAGGGCCTTCATAGACCAGTACTGATATTGGCGGAAGCAATCGAAAATAAGATCGAGAAGCTGGTTCTTTGGAATACGAGTAGCCTTTAGGATTTCGCCCTTCTTGGGCTTCGCGGTAGGAGCAGCATTTTTCTATGATGGAAAAAGTTAGCAGAGGTACCAAGACAGACGTATAGGTGGGGGACGGGGGTATACGCACGATGAAATTTCCACCCCAGCTGACGGAGCCCGTAGCTCCAGGATTGATAATGGAAGATGCTTTGTTCCTGCTGATGATCTGAAGTTTCGTTTTAGAATTTTCAGCTTCAAAGATACGCTTCGCCAGGAGCTCCTCTTCTTCCCGTAGATTTCGTGGCTCAACACGTAGATCGTATCGAATCTTTCCAAAGATTTTAGTTTTCTCTATAGTACTATATTAGTTTTATGAAAGGTAAAAATCTTCCTAGTGTCCAAAGTATGGTTACATACTCGGGATGGCTTTGCGGTAGTACGGCTGGTACCGACTCCGTCTGTCATAGGTTGGCCTCTCGGAACCACCATTGCCATTTCCTCTTGATCGCAATAGGGCGAGCGGTATTCCAGCACTAGCCGCATCCGAGCGCGTCTTGTTCTTGTAGCCCGGTAGGTCCTCTTCGCTGAAGATGAAGGAATTGTTCACGTCCTGGTCGAGAATCTCCAGATCGTATTCTCGAGGGAGAAGCTGGTGCTCCGGGGTATTTGCTGTGAGGAGCATGCGCAGCTTCGTAAGCTCGCGAGGCGTTCCGTCGGCCAATGTGTCCATCTGAGGCTCGTTCCACGTCCGCAGCGTGCCGATCTGGATCTCCTCGTCGTCGCCCAGCTTCTCAGTCAGCTTGATCCATGCATCCCACATATACTTGGGGATGCGCGCAAGGTACAGCGTCTCAAACGTATTGCCGGGAGCTGACTTGTCATAAAAGTCGAGATCGCCGGCATCTTCGAAAAGGTCGTCCTCGTCAAGCGCCATTGGCGAGGCCGCCGGCTCGTCCTTGACGAACTCCGACTTGACGAGCCCCGAGTCCGCCATCTCGATTCGTTTGTCCAAGAAGACAAAATCCTGTCTCGTGCTAAATCAATTAGAGTGATGGGGAGAATCGGGATCAGAACTGCAGCGAAACGGTGGGCTGCTAGCAGTCTAGCAATATGTTGTCACGATGTGAAAGTTTGCAAAAACGGCACAGGGCGTCACTGTAGATGGCTGGAGCTATACGTGACGAGAGTACATGCGCTGCCACTAACCTGAGGTACCAACTTGGGGCATGAAGTCAGTGCTGCTTGAGGGGCTCTTTGTGCACTAATGTCGCTGTGGAGTGCCTGGAAGGAAGCGCTACACTGTGTAGCCCGTCTTGAAGCAAAGTTTCAAAGCCCGCTTTCTTCGAAGCTGAAAGTACGTTTGTCATACTTCATACTGTGCCTAGTACTACTTTATAGCGGGCTCTCCATTATAGCTTGCAGCTCTGTTTTGGTCCTAGTATAATTTAGTAGAACGGGGCCGTGCACGAGGCTGGTGGCTCACCCTTTCGACGTCAGATGAGGCTCGTACCCGTAGCAACTACAAACTTAACCCAGGTGCCGCGCACTTATATGTCATCACCATCAAGCCTCAAGAGATCCTGTGATTCGAATTTTAACTTGTTTGTTCCCGTAAAGCACCGAAACTCTCCATATGGCTTGGAACGGGTACCTTTTCTAGGCTTGGGGGAGCGAGAAATTAAGCCTCGAATCGTAAAGGCACACGCTGGCGACGTTTCTCATCCGGGAGATCATCGTCATTGACGCTTGAGTTTACACTCACTTTTAGTCGCTCATCGCCACTCAAGCCATTATTGACCCATAAAGAATATACTCCAATTCTTTTGTTTACATTCATTGAGTAAAATTTGTTCAATCCAAACTCACTTTTGCTGGAGAAGCCAACCGTTTGTTTATATCTATATATTGTCGGTCCTCTTCCGGACCCCCAGCTCTCTCGCCATGTCTCTCAAATCACTCAAGGAACTCGCCATGATGGCTTGCATTAAGAACATTCGTGATATCGACAACATTGGCTTCCTCAGCTACGAGGTTGCCCGTGAGATTTTAATCAAGATCGACAATCCGGCTCAGCTTCGACAGATAGAACTCAATTCGCCTCACATTGAAGGCCAAACAGCTGAGGTATGGCTCAAGTTCATTGAGCGCGACTTTCCTTTGGAGTCCAAAGCCAAGGCGTATCAACCCAGAGACCCAAAGAAATGGTACAAGATCTGGGAGAAGTATAAGATTGAGCACGACAGAGCCCTCCAAGAGAGCGAGGACAAGCTCAAATATGCACTGGCTGGCCTTCGTCAAGACAAGGAAAAGAACACGAGCAAGATCATCAGCAACAAAGCACTGCCAAGATCTGCGAAACTTGCAGTCAGGCGATATACCGGTCCTCGTGAAGGCTCTTCCAACGCCTTGACCTTTGGTGGTGGTAGCCGCACCAAGACAGTCAATGGAGCAAGCGTCATGCGCAAGGTCCGCCGCGAAGTAAAGGAGATTGCCAACATCCACGGCTCCCTTTCACGAAGCATCAAAGCGCCATATAGAGGCCACGGTGTCACGCGAGCGCCAGAAGCCATGATCAATGATCACAAAAGAGCCGCACAGCCAGCTTTCCGACCCGCCCCGAAAGAGCCCGTAAAGATCTCGCCCTTGGAAGCTGCACTGGAAAAATTTGAACAACGCGCCACCTATCTATCTGACTCTGAAGAAGATGATGATGGTGATGATGGTGATGAGGATGACCACGATGATGCCCTGGATCGAAGGGCAGCCACCAAATCGAAGCAACCCGCCAATGCCGCGCCCAAACCAGCTATGAAGGCTGCAACAAAGGCACCTATCAGCTCGCTTCAGCGAAAGTTTGGAGGGTTCAAGCCTTCCGCTCCTCCAGCTGCGGTTGTCGCCAAAAAGGCACCGGCGGCAAAGCAGGCAGAGAGCTCTCAGAGGCGCTCTCAACCCGTCCTACCCCAGACGCGAAACTCGCCGCCTCTAGAGGACAGAAGCTCGCCTCATTCAATTGAAGAACTTCTGGCTGCTACCGAATCTCAGCAGCAAGCCCCGCTAGTCTCAGCTCCGCCACGCAAGCGGAAGGCCGTGGACATTTTCATGCGACCCAAGCGGAGATGAAATGGAGGGAGAGGGACACCTGCTGAGCAGGCAGTGTTTCCTTTGTCTTTGGCACCGCTTATTTTCTCTCATTTGATACCAAGGGCGAGATATGCCCACAGCAATTATACAAGGAATGGAGTTTTGGTACAAGCCTGGTAGGGCAGACTTGAAGCCCAGATTCGGGCACAGCGATATTGGATTTTTCTTTTTATATGATGCTTCTCTTTTTTCTTTTTCAAATATTGTCACATGCTAGATGGATGGATGGCTGCTGCTGGATATGATGCAGCTACTTGTATATTAGTAGACACAGGTGGAATCGGCTTCAAGCAAGATTGGCAAATACACTTCAATAAACTTACTAGGTTGTCTTTCATACGTTAACAAGTGACTTGTTTCTGGTGTGTAACGGGTATGCCACTTGCCACACCATGCATACAGTCTGCTTTTGCTTACTAGTTAGTTGTTTGTTAGTTCGCTTAAACGAATCAATCGTTCAACATCCACTTTCCCGCAAGATATCAGTCATTTCTTTCGAAAGATGCTCATACGTATAGAGATTTCGGCATGGAGAGCTCATCTGTTTTGTATAGCTCAATCTATCAAATGACCAAATGTACGTACGTTATCGGCAGAAGAAAGGGCATTGTATATCTGATATCTGCTCCCAAATATACTGCTCATTCCCCTTGCTCATTGTTTTCCCTATCTACCACTCTCCTCTCGGCTTCCTAAGACATGTCGACATATCGCTTCGCTTCCGTCGTTTAGCATTATTCAAAGTGCCGTCCCCCCCTAAGGGCGAGGACGAGATGCAGAGTGTCGCCAGCGACAAGGTTGTATTCGGCCGCAGTCTTGTCATCGGTCCTGTAGAGAAGCAAAGCCCGCATTAGTAAGCTATGGTGTCATTCCTCAC
Source organism: Trichoderma evansii (assembly GCF_050947405.1). Lineage (NCBI taxonomy): Eukaryota > Fungi > Ascomycota > Sordariomycetes > Hypocreales > Hypocreaceae > Trichoderma > Trichoderma evansii. Next base: position 86,674 of record NW_028145192.1, on the reverse strand, counting down.
GTTGCCGCCCTCTTCCGGCCTTGGGTGAGGGAAAATCATTCAGTATGGTGATCATACATTTGCTTGCCGCCATGGATGAGACGCTGCTGTACGGGCGGAATGCCTTCCTTCTCCTCCACCTTCTCCTTGATCTGAGAGACCTGTATATGAAGCTATTCAGTTGCCGTCCTCGATCGTAGGCCTAGTCGGTAAAAGAGGGTATACCTTGTAGTCCGACTCGATGTCGAGCTCGATTTCCTTGCCGGTCAAGGTGCGCACTCTGTTATTTGTAAGTCTTGTTAGTTCCATGTATCATTCACGAAACAGACCCGACAATGAACGAGGGAGCTCTCTCACTTGATCAACATGGTGGCGGTTGGGAGGTCGTGAAGGACGGATTAAATCTCAAAGCTGGCCTTCCTGTGGCACGAAATCGTATATTGTTGCAGGTCTAGGTGTGTTGGAGACTTGCTTGCACGAAAAAAGCTCTGTCCCGACCACTGTTTGCACAGGATGACAAGTTTAAGAAGCGAGGCTGAGAGTGACGGCACGGAAGCTGGAAGTGGGATGCTGGAGCCTGGTGGGGTGCCGAGTGCGCGCCTTGCGCCACCTGGAAAGCGCGGCTATTCGTTAGTTAGTGGGCTCTATTCAATGGGTGGTAGACGCTACCACTGAAGAATAATACGTTGCTATCTGGTTGTAGATCATCTGCCCATTGAAACATTTTCTCATACCTGGTAATAATTAATCGGGGTTACATATTCACTTCTGTTCAGTCTGAGGGAGGATTGCAAGTCTATATTGCAGTGACCAGTGTTTCGGGTCCGGTATACCCTCCAGTTAAGATTCTCATTATAGTAATACAATTTTTTTTCATTTTTGTACAGACAAGCATGCAGCGGAGATTTATATCGTCTCATCCACATCCACCACAACTTCCCTTCTTCTTTTGCCTCATTTCCTCTCTGAATCCTCAAAGACGTTGAGGCCGAGACCCTCAGCATCCAAAAGCAGCCTGTTCTTCGCTCCAGACTCCTGTAGCTGTTGGGCAATGAGTCTAGCATTCTCAATCTTCTTCAGCTCCACGTAGGCCTTGCTCTTCTTGATAGCATCACCAATCAGCTCAGCGGATCGAGCCTCACCCTGAGCCTTGACAACCATGGCTTGCTTCTCCTGTCGGGCCTTGTCAACGACGAAGGCTGCTCGCTGTGCCTCTTGTTGCGCGACCTGCTTGGCTTCAACAGCAGCTGTGAATTCTGGAGAAAACGCAAGATGCTAGGAAAGATATTAGAATACGCTGGATCTTTTTTGGGTCAAAGAGCGAATAAGCTTACCGTCAAAGACACATCATCAAGCAGGATGTTGAATCGCGCAGCTCGGCGAGACAAGTTCTCCCGCACAAGTCTGGCAACCATCTCTCGCTGCGTGATGAGCTGACTGGCATTAAATTGGGCGACCACACTCTTCAGCACCTCGTTAACAATTGAAGGCAGCACTCGCTCATCGTAGTCGGTTCCAAGCGTTCTGTAGATCTGGGGCAGAGATTCGACATTCGGTCTTGAGAGAACACGGCAGGTGATGTTGACCATCTGCAAATCTTTGGTGCCTGTCAACGAGGCAACATTTCGCGGCTTTGCTCGTACGTCGTAGATGATGGGCGTCTCGAACCAAGGGATATTGATGTGTGTTCCTACAAAGTCGCACTCGTCAGCATTATTTGGTCTCAAGCAGTAGCAAAATCAAGAGAGCTATAATCCCATGGCCCCTTCATTTTCATTTATCCGCTTCTTTTTTTCATTCCAATGGGAGAAAAAAAGCTCATCTGCGTATTCGTACCTTCGCTGTAGATCTCCTTGCTCACGCCTGTTAATCTCTGGTACTTGATCGCTCGGTGACCACCGTCCACGTTAAACAGCGAGTTCGACAGCAGCCAAGCACCGCCCGCCAGCAGGATTCCTCCAAACAGGGCGGGATTCGCTCCTCTGGGCATCTGCGGTCCTCGTCCTCCGGGATACCCGCCCCGCGTCTGCATCTGGCGCAGACGGCGCATCGCCTCCTCCTGCCAATTGTTGGGGTTCGACATTTGGCCTCTCGTTCCTGTGCTTGGGTCAGCGCTCGAGTCTGGATGTCGGGGATGTCGGTGTCTCCCACTGTCTCGAGGCATCAACTAGCTCTAGCTGTCGATGTGGTGATGTTTTGCGATTTAGTAAGTCGAACGGTGCCTGCCGTCTTCTGCATGAACTAGCTCGGCGGCACAAGCTCTATTTTTTCGGCGAATGGAATGCGCCCACTCTTCCCCGCGTTCGCTCAGCAGCTTACCTAAGGCATCCAACCAGAGCTGGTTATTATCGCTGCTCTTAGAATCAGTAAATCGATTATAAAGTTCTAGTTTGCTAAATGAGATATTTTACATAAAGGGAAATATTATTCAGAATCCCAGTTTCGTTGTCCAGCGCCCCAGCCGTAACCTAACGAGATGGTCGACAAGGACATAAAAACATTCACCCGCTAAATAATACTTGAAGCAGTAGAGGCAGTAGAGGCAGTAGAGGACGATTAAAATAGCTGTAATTTCGTGGTATTAGCAACAGCTGGGGTGCCGGATAATGAAACTGGGACGCTGAATAACCATTCTTTATATAAATTGTATTTTTTATTGGGTATTCATTTCCTTTCGTATTTCAAATTTGTGGGTATATGATAATAGTCAAATGTTGTCCAATCCTCCCATCTCTTCCACTTCCTCCCGTTCCCCTTTGCTCTTATACGAGCACATTGTCCATCCAGGGACGAAAAGCTGCCGCTTATAGTTCAATGTCAAATTTCTGATAAACTTTCTCTCAAAGCCGTATACGATAACGAGACAAATTCAACTAAACCCTAACAAAAGAAAAGAAAAAAAGAAGAATGAGCGTCCTGGCTCAATTTCGCCAACGCAATAGACATCACGCCGCCGTCACCTGAGGCTTCCTGGTATACCCGTTAAGCATCCGGAAGCCCGCTCTGCAGTTGCGCCCCTCTTCCATCACAGCATGGATACCTTCCAGACACTTGCTCGCCTCTTTGATTGCCGGGCTAGCGGTGACAGTGTCTACAAGTCTCAATTCGCCGGCGACTTTCTCCATCTCGCATCGGAGAAGCCACCTCTCCCAGCTCCAACCGCCAGCAATGCCGCAAACGTTGGCAATATCATCAGTGCTTCCCATGACCATCGCGTCCATCTGGCAAACTTTAACGTCTGGGCCTGGGAGGTTGTCTTTGGGAGGAGTAGGAGGCTTGACGACCGGCTTGGCTCCAACGGGAAGGCAGAGCCAGGCACGGCGAGCATCGCGAAAACCAGCACGAGCAAGTCGGCCTAACCACAGCTTTGTTGGGTTAGGGTCATAGCCAAGGGTCTTTAGGGTGAACCCAAATTCAACACTCTTAGCAAGGCCCAATGGACCTGCGTTCATGATATCTGAGTCGAGAAGAGAGAACTCAAGGTAGCCACCAGGCTTTAGAACTCGCATGCATTCCTGAAGACAGCTCTCCCACTCGTCCTCACCGTTTTCACCAATAAACTTGAGAAGGCCGTGGAGCTCACGAGCAGAGATTAGATCAAACTGGTTGTCTGCAAAAGGAAGCTTAGTGAGCCGCTCCACGGCAACTTGGCGATGGTTGGGTGGGCCTCGAATATTGGAGTTGGAGAGTTGGCGAACTGCCTTAGTAGTAACTGTGTAAATCTTGGCATTTGGGTAGGTAAGAGCACAATGCCATGCCCAATCGCAAGTAGACTGGCCACCAAGGTCCAAAATCCTGGCTCTGTCACGGCCAACGCCATCTTTACCTGATCCCAATCGTGAGAGCCGGGCCAGCCGCTTGGCAACAGGGGAAGAAATGAGCTTTCCACCATTAAGGAACTTCGTGGCTGCCACATGCCAAGTGGCCATGGCCATCTGCTTCATAGCTTCGGTCTCCTTCTCCTTTCGCAGCGTTTCCGGATCATCAATCAAGACGTCATCGCCACGCACGACATTTGCACTCAGGCGCTTCTTAGCAGACTGGGGGAGAACGCTGAGCTGATACTTTCCCAGCAGCTGGCTGTGGTGGGCAGAGCGAAGTGCTACCCTCTGTGCCTGGAGAGCTTCAAACCGAGAGAGCTGGAAAACAAAAATATCGCTAAGCTGGGTTCGGACCACGTAGTCTTGGAACGCTCTATAGTACGCGGATTCCTGGCGAAGGAGCTTTGAAGGAAGACTCTTTGCTATCACCGTTGTCGTAATGATGTTGGAAAATCGAACTACTTTCTTTGTCGCCGCGTCTTTTTGGCCCGGCTTCTGCACTGACTCAAGTTCGGTTTTGTTTTCCAACTTTGCAATGTCCTCATCCTCCTCGTCCAAATCTTCTTCAATCGTCTCCAATGCACCATTATCTTCGACAGTGTCTACACCTTTAAGGTATACTCGCTGTGCCATGAGCCATAGCTCAGTACGGTCCAGGTTTGACAGTGCCTCTAGCTGTTGTTTTCGAGCATAGCTAGGATCATAATCTTCAACGATTTCAGTTGGAATAGCTTCTACATCAGGAGAGGAAGGGGATTTCATGGCTTCACTCGGCTCATCATTTGTCGGCACATGGATGATGGGTCTAGCGGTGGGCATATCATCCTCGATGCTTAGGTCGGCTCGAACTTCCACAATATGCTCAACCGGTGCAGACGATGTCAAGCTCACGCTTCGATAGAATTCCTCTGCTTCATCTCGCTGAGGTACCGGAGGGACAGGAGAGCTATCGGCATTCCAAGGGCAGCGGTAAAACTGCTCTGCTGTTGTGGTGGTCGGAATGATCTCGATTGGCGAAATAGTTCTAGGATGCCAGGTATTCCTACTTCGAGGCGACAGGCCAGAAAAGAAACCACCTGGAGACGGGATACTGAGCCTGGTAAGTCCTGCAAGAGATTGCCGAGCAAAGTTGGGCTCCCGGGTGTTTGCCCGCGATGCTGCTTGAGACAGGAAATTGGTAACGAGGCGGAGAGAATTCTGCTGCATCTCTGGAAGCTGAGGAGCTTGTACTTGATCGGCCTGGGCAGCTTCGTCATCCTCTTCAAGATTGCCATCTTCGTCTCCGCCAGACAAAGCTTGCAAAGTTGCCAATGCTCCGGGTTGTAAATGCACACCTGTCCAGGTGGATTCCGTGGTAGATTCATCGTTGCCAATCACAGGAGTTGGGGGAGAACTCATAGTAGCAAGTTGCTCTGAAGACAAGCTTCCATCGAGAGATGGTGGTGCAGAGATGGTGGGAACTACCAAAGACTGCTGCTTGCCAAAAAAGTCTTTTTGTGCCGGTGACATTGGGAGATTTGCAGATGGAGTCAGCGGAAGCGGAGACGTGATTTTCTTGAGCTCATCGACGGCAGACCAGATCTCATCATTCTCATCCCTAGTAGGGGGGATGACAAGAGGAGTAGGCTGCCGAATTACAGGCTCAAATATCATAGATGTTGTTCGAGATCTTCGTACTGATGACGAACGACGCAGCCCCTGTTGCGCTTCATCGTCTGATACGCCATAGAGATCATATAGCTCGTCGAACTCAGTGCTATCGGTAACCGAGCTAGCTCGATTCCACGAGTTTGAATTCGAGATCGACGTTGGCGAAATCTCATCGGCTGACATTGTCGACGGCGACGATGGAAGGATCGGGGCAGCGAGATAGTGCACTCCCCTTGGAGTAGGGAAGTGGTCGCTCATTGGTGATAGCCATGCTGTGATGTTGAGATGCGAAGTATCGGCTCGCTTTCCCTTGGCACTATTGACTTCATAGCTATCCCCAGTTTTCTCTTCAATTATAGGATTAAGAAACCTCCTTGGTCTTCGATCCAGCAAAGACTCTTGGGGCTGTTGGTGGTTGGGTATATAGTGAGTTGGCTCAGCCATTGTAAAAATAGAATATAGGCACTATTCCGGATAGTGACCACAATAGTCCCCCGCAGGAGACGGGCTAGAAAAATTAAAGGAAAAATAACAATTAAAGTATCGTAGTTGGCGAAATAATTAATAAAAGAATAGTGACTAAAACGCTCGACGGCCGGCGACGATGTGAAAAGCTCGAACGATGGGCTGCTCTGGTCAACAAAGCTTATATTAGTGCACACAGGCGCGAGGTCGCAAAGAAGAAAACAAAAAGAGAGAAGTATATGCAAAAGAGACGGAGCGTTGTTGGTTAGGGACGGTTGGGTCTTATTAGAGAGTGAAAGAGTACTGATGGGGCATGGGCGGCTACAGATTCCTCGGCGCGTATAAGCTGTCAAGCTCCCATCGGACGAGGCGGTGCATTTTGGGAATAGAGTGATGTGGCGGATAAAGGCAGCTCTAAGTGCCAGGTAATATCGCCGCGCTGGCGCATCTATCCTGGCATGCTTGGATATGGGCGGCTTGGAGCGCGCCATGGTACAATATGGGCAGACGTATAGACGATGTCCATCTGAACTCAGATCGTAGTCAAGCCACTGCAAAAGCAACTTCCAATCAGCCGCCGAGTTTTGTTTCTATATTTAGGCCATCGCCTAGCTCACCACCTTGGCGCGGCGATGACTGGCTGGCGTCTACACACACTCCAGCCGCCGTGGGGAGTCGAGATTGGACCACGGCCAATGGCATGGCTACCGCTAGAGCTGGGCGGCTAACATGCCTGTTATCACCAAGGGGCAGCTGCATCTAAGAAGCATCGTAGTAGCACTAGTCCAATAGATGAGATGTGAGATGGACTTGTAGTAGCTTGTTGACGCCCGGAAACCTGGTTCGCAATAGTATGGTGACTATTGATGCAGAAGAAACGAGCAGAGAGATTCGCTGGCGGCACTTTGCAGATATCACCGGCTTAAGAGTGTGCTCACCGTCAAGTATCCAGCGCTACTGACGCTGCGGCTGGCGAATATGCACCAAGAATGCTCCATCACGAAATGGAGAGACTGTCAGCGCAATGAGATAAAGACGTCATCAAGACATATAGTCAAGAAAAGAAAAAGATGACGATTCCTTCATTTAAATGCATGGCGGCTAGACATAGATTTGTCTCTGAGAGCATTTAGATGCTGCAAGATACCGCAAGATGCTTGCCTCAGGCGTCGAGCCACCGCCACGGCTGGGCGGAGGATCCCGCCGAAGGGCCTTCCACTAAAACAGAGGTACTCAGGTACCTCGACAATTGACGTCGACAGTGGGAAAAGCAGCCCCGCCATGTATCGCTGAATCTACCCCGCCATACGTTTTGCCGTGACTTAGGTACGTGAACGACGAGTAGAGAGCGCGCGTCTTGCTCTCCTGAACAGCTCAGCCTCTGCCAGCAACGATGGCAGATACAGAACAATCCGAGGCGCCCCTGGAGCCGCAGGGCAGAAATGTGATTTACTGTGGAGGTACGGCAAAGTCACCCTTGGTTGTGAAATTTTCCTCCAGCTTTCTCAGGCAATGACTGGTTGCGATTGCTAACTCTTGCTTGGTTTTTAGTGTGCACTCTGCCGCCAGAGGTATGAAAAAACAAGAGAAAGCACCATCTCGAACTGTGTCTCGTTATCCGATGTGACCTGAGGACTCAATTATAACCAAGTAGTACTGCGAATATGGCGGCACCGTGAAGAAATGCCAGGAATGGCTCGAGAAGCACCACCCGGACATGTACGCAAGGATATGGTCCCCCGAGGCTTTGGAGGCAGCTACTTCTGCTCTCTCCATCGATGCCCAAAAGAGAGCTGCCAAGGATGCCCAGAAGAAGGCTGCCAAGGCCGAGGCTGCAGAGCAGAAGCAGGCTAGCAAACTGGCTTCGAGCGTCGTAACCATCAAGCGAATCGAGAGAAACAAGAAAAAGTTTGTCACGGCCGTTATTGGTCTGGAAGCTTTTGGTTTGGATTTGAAAAAGGTATGCTTGCTACGATATTCTTACTCTCTGAATTGAAAAGTACTGACTATGGTTTTTTCTCCAGGTTGCCAAGGATTTTGGAAAGAAATTCGCAACAGGATCCTCCGTTACAAAGCTTCCCAGCGGCGGTGAAGAAATCGTGGTACAAGGAGACGTCAGCGACGAACTAGAAGAGTTCATTCTGGAGAAGTACAAGGATGTACCAGAAGACAATATCGAGCTAGTGGATGACAAGAAGAAGAAATGATATATTCCCGCTGAAACTACCCAAAACGCCTGATCTTCATTGGTTTAGTCCAACTATGTATAGTGTTATTACATGCCCAAACTCCTTATGGTATTCCCGATTAGTTAAAAAGAAAAAAACACTCTGGCCTTTTGGCGGCCTCAAACCATTCCCATCAGATCCCTGTCGCCAATGTATTCCTTGTAAACATGAGCTCACAATATGAGCTTCCAATTCTTGAACGCACAAAACTCTTCAGAAGCCGGTCATTCCCCATCAAGTTCTCTTTCTTAGCGTCCTCCTAGTAGCGGCAGTTGATACAGCAGATCCAGCCTTTGCCGTTGACTTCGCTGCTCCCCGCGAAACAACCTTTTTGGCGCTACCAGGCACAGCTTTTCGCGCGGCAGCGGTATTTGCCATCCCTGCAGCCTTTCGGAGCACGGTATTCGCGCTTCCGTCACTCGATTCGTCAACATCACTAGCTCTGCGCGTCGTTCGTGTGCCAGGCCTGGATGGGGGACCTTTGGGGGCAGCTGTGGCTGTGCGTTTTGTTCGCGCTGTCGGAGTAGCAGAGCTCGCGCTTGAGTTTGATGTCGTAGTAACTTTTCTCAGCCCTCCAACACGCGCACCAGCAGCTGCAGCTGCTGGTCGAGCTGCGCTACCCCCTTTCAAAGGAGAGCTGGATTTATACAGGTATGACTTGGTGGGAGAGGTTGCACGGCTACGATTCGCCAACCGCGAGTTGGACGAGGTAGGCGACAAGACCTGTGCTGGTCGAACTGCTCCAGCATCACCACCGCGAGCTTTCTTCTTAGGATTCTCACCAACATGAAGTTCATTCTCCTTATCCCTAGTAATTTCATCGCTAGAGGTCGGTTAGTTTATAGAGATTGAAGAAATAAGAAAGAAATGAAAAATTGCAAAGCGTATTCAGGCGCAATTCACCTCAACCGCTTCTGAGCGCGTCCAACCTGTGGCGCGCGAGTGGTCTGGTGTGTAGGCTTTTGAGGACTTGGTGGTAATGGCAGATCCTTCATAGGAACCGGCAACGGACGAGGAGCAGGCGCTCGCTGTGCTTGTTCTGCATATTTTAGGAGCAGTTCGCCCATAGTGGCCTTTCTGAGTGCCGTAGGAATTCGGTTGAGGCGTATTTCGACTCGTGATCTGAGGCCTTGCGCTTGGAGATGGTATTGAGCGCGTAACCTGCGGGCTCGCTCAGTAACTAAAAAGAAAGGAGAGAAAAATGTTAGCGCGCCATATATGCATGAGATGACGAAACCGCGTACTTTCGAGTCGCAGGTTCTCGATCAAGGCTTGTTTTTGTTGCATGGTGATCCCCGCCCTCTTCTTCTGAATTGGGCTTCGCTGTGGTGTTGAAGGACTGCCAGAGCTGCTGTATGTCGCGCTTTTCTGTTGCGAGGAGCTTGACTCAGTGGAGCCCTTCTTTTTTGTCCGCGTGGGAGCCATGATGTCTGACTATGAATAATTTGCGCCCTCTTGACAGTGCTCAGGTGGAGGAAGGAGAGCAGAAGTCGCAATGTGCATGAGATTGCGCATCAGTGATGCACGCATTCGCTCCTTCTCAAGTAAACAAACAGTGACCTGCCCATTATGTAAGCAGTCTAACCTATAATAGCTAGTCAGCAAACCAGTACCAATACCTAATTTGATGCAGTTACAGGCATGTATACCAGGCTGAACCCGCCTTACGACATCTCGAAGCTCCAACAAACCGAATTGTCGAATTGAACTTAACAGTCCGCTTCCACCTTTACTCGACTCTCAATTTTAGTCGCCTTCTCCCCAACGACAATAGCAATCTCTAGACCCTAACCTCATATTTAACACCGCTCTACAAACGATTTAGTGGCTCAGTGCCCGCATTAGCAGCTACAATGGTTCTCGAGGCTGTTATGGTGGTTGTGGACAACAGCGAGAGCAGCAGGAATGGAGATTACCAGCCCACCCGATTCGACGCACAGGTTGACGCCGTGAATGTGTTGTTCCAGACTATCACTCAGGGAAATCCGGAATCATCCGTCGGCCTGATGAGCATGGGTGGAAAAGGACCGGAGGTGCTTGTCACCCTTACCACAGAGCAAGGCAAAATCTTGGAGGGCCTGCACAGGACAAAGAAGAAGATTGGTGGCGAGTCTCACCTAAAGACAGGCATTCAAATTGCAACGGTATGATATTCTTGGTTTATGCATGCTTTGTGATGGCCTATTAAGCTGACTGGATCTATAGCTCGCTCTCAAACACCGACAGAACCGATCCCAGCGCCAACGAATAATAGCATTTGTTTGCTCCCCCGTCGAAGACCAGGAGAAGGAGCTTGTGCAGCTAGCTAAAAAGATGAAGAAGGGCAATATCTCTGTCGACTTTGTTATATTCGGCGATCTCGAGGATGATGCTACACAGAAGAAACTACAGGCATTCAACGATGCCGTCAAGGGCAACGAGGGCTCACACTTGGTGGTCATCCCACCCAGCAGCAAGCTGCTAAGCGACCAGCTTATCTCAACGCCCATCATGCTTGGAGAAGGAGCTGGATCGGGTGCCGGTGGCATGGGTGGCAATGACGAGTTTGAGTTTGGATTTGACCCGGCATTAGAACCAGAGCTGGCGCTTGCTCTACGCATGAGTATGGAAGAAGAGAAAGCCAGACAAGAGAAGCTAGCAAAGGAGGAGGAGGAGGCAGCAAAGAAGGCATCTCTAGAGAGCGTCAGGGAGGAGAACGAAGGCAGTGGTAGCGGCGGTGGCGCGAGCAAGGACAAGGACGATACGATGGATACTTCTTAATACGCATCAAGGTTACGGTGCCATGATAGAAGGTGTATAACTAAATAATCAATGGAACCTTAGAGGAGAACGCTAGATATGATAATCACGATTCATTTAAGGACTTAATATGGAATCTAAATTTGATCCTGATACCTTCCATTCTATATATGTTGACCCCGGCCGCTCCCTTCTTCTTATCGGTTATTAATTTCTCTGATGTATGACAATAGTTTTCGGTCGAAAATGTCGCATCGTACAGGCATTTCCAAAGAGTAAAAAGGATTCTTCATGACATAATCGGCGTACAAGTCGTATATTCTCTTGATGGTGACGTCCACGTTGGTTTGTGTAGTTTCAGTGAAAAGCAAGAATTTGGTGCCCGTTAAAGTATTGAAGCACTGCATACGGAAGTTTTCTGTTTCCATAACTTCTAATCCAGATGAAGGCTCTGGCCGGTTCGGCGGATCATTTGAACCAGGAGCAGGAGGCTGTGCTACCGGCTTGATGGGGTTCAGGCGTGCAGTAATGGCATGAACTCTGGAGAGATGGGAGTAAGCATATGAGTGAATCTTTCACGTTGCAGAAGCCCTACCCATGGAAAGTACCTGCCAATACAAGATAGTCATTGGTGCTGATTTTGTTAAGGCCGCCCTCATGGAAGGTCTTGTTATATATCAGACCGCCGGCCTTGTTGATGATTACGAGAGAGAAGACAGTCCTGGGATTGAGCGAGGTTAGCGGGGTCCAGCTCGTAGAGGCAGAGGGAGGATGCATACATGTTGTATATTAAGTTCTGAAGATGGATATAGGAGAATCGAAATGTTGTATGCTATGCGGCCCTTACAGGCTCATCGGTCCATCGAGGTGAGACCATGAATCTGAGATGACGAGTGAGTCCTGGGCTCTCATATCTGAGGATATAGGCTTATATTCTCATCAGCGCAGATGTGCAGATCGTGTAAGCATACCTTGGAATTTTATTTTATCTTATTTCCTCTCACAGCGTGTCTCCGTATATTGTCGTTTGCGCAGAGTGTATGCTACCTTGAAGCCACCTCCATGCGACGGGGGTGGAAAGGCAGGGCCAGCGTAATTAAGCGTCGCTGCTTTTACGCCGATATCGACTGTCTCGAGGAAGCGCCTTCTTAAATCTCGTTATAAAAATCTTGGAGAATAGCGCAAAATATAACTTTTGCGATGTCGTATATTTAATCAGATAAGAAAGGTTTAAACAACTGGACCCTTTATGCTCTGATAAGACCCCTTCATGGCGATGATAGAGCCAGGCTGCGGGTTGCAACAACACGGAGTATGGAGTGAGAGTTACAAGCAGCAGCCAAACTAGTCCTATTGTGGCAGCACTAGACGCGCCTGGGGGTCACGCCGCTAAGCCGCTTTGGCGCTCTGCGGGAGCCCTTGCGAGCGTCTCCCGTTGAACTTTATGGTCCAAGCCGCATTTTGCTGACTTTCAGCTTCGTCTTCGCCATCTTTGCAGCCAATTGCTCAATCTTTTGAATCAGCAGGACAGCAGCGATCCCCGTTCGCGACCCTTGCTGCCACCTGTCTTTTCGCTCATTTTATAAAGGCCACAGAGAAACGGGAAGGGGGGATAAACACAGCTGATATCAAAGCATCATGTCCAATCGCACATCACGCCCGAAGCCGCCTCCTCCAGGCAACGAAGAGGCGTCTGCGACGCTGAACCTGGGCGAGTTCCAGCACGTCGATACCCTCACACTGTCAGAAGCCGCGCTGGTTCTCAATGCGCTGGTGGCGAAGCGCCGGAATGATCGCAAGAATGTCAACGAGACGGAGTACGTGACTAATGCCTGGGAGGACTGAAACGCAAGAGGAGGCAAACGGAAATGGGACGCTTTCTACGGCAGATGGCTAACCGCGATATCATATACTTGCAGGATGCTGAATCAAACTCTCAACTACTTGGATCACTTTGCGCGATTCACCCAGAAGGAAAACGTCGAGGCCGTGGAGCGTCTGCTCAGCGCACACAAGGACCTAGCGAAGTTTGAGCGCGCACAACTTGGTAGCTCACCCCCAATACCTGCGGTCCATGGAGAAGTCAAAGGAGGGAAACAGAAGTGCTAACATTATTACTTTACCTACCAGGATCGCTCTGCTGTGAAAACGCCGACGAGGCAAAGACTCTGATTCCATCTCTGGCGGATAAGATCAAAGATGAAGATCTACAAGACCTGCTCGATGAGATTTCGAAGCTCCAGAACCGATAATGTCAAGGAGACATGCGCTGTCTCTTTCTCTGGATATATAGCTGCGACGATTGTTGATATATTTGCTCCATGGAGAATCGAGAATACTAGACTGGTTGATGTTCTGTTACGCAACGACGGATGGATACAGAGGGATCAGGGCTGCAAGCTGTTCGCATCATAAATTGCCTTGGCTTTTTTTTTTTTTTTTTTTTTTTTTACAACGTTTATTCTGCTTTTTTACTTTTTCTTGGGCGCTTGGGGCAAGGGTCATAAAATTTGGTTTGCACGCGGACATTTATAAAATAGGGTAGGGCAGCTACCAAATACCCCCTTGATAATATGTGGGAATGACTTTGATTATATTGTGTCGACTAGACAATTTATATGCGCAACCGTCCTATCTTGCAGAGCTGATTATGAAAAGGATATCATTATAAATCATTTATACCAGTCCTCCCCTTTCCGTGGTGTCCCTGCTCTCATTATATTCTGAAGCACAACTGCAGCTAATGGACCACATCTTTCCGATCCTCCGCTACATTTTATCCTAGATTCTTGTACTGATCCCAGTGATTAACATACACCGGTTTGCCATCATCTACCGGCACCGATGTTAGGTTAGCACGGGGGTCCATAGTGGTAATCTCCTGAACGGGCTCAAGCCGAGATGATTTATAACCGTTTGTGCTTGGGCCTGAGACGCTCGAGGCGGGCAACTCTACCGGGGCAGCGCTGCTTCCATCCATCTCAAAGGCACCACTGGCTGGACGATATGGATCTTCAGGCTGATCTGCTCGGCCTAATGGTCGTTAGAAATGAGAAAGCTCGATAGGCATTCTGATTGAAACTCACCTCCAAAAGGGGCAAAGGGATCGCTACTCCCCTGAGTGCCTGTAGTATGAGCTGACACAGAAGGGGGGAAATGCTTTTCTTCGACCACGTCATCCCGACCGTTGTCTTGAAGGTCAAAATCGGCTTCAGACCTGCGTTGCTTCTTGCGGTGTAGCAGCGTGAGCACTATGACCACGATAATGGCAATGAGGGCAACGCCTCCAACGGCTATTCCAACGATGGCCCCTGGTGATAGTGGACTTGCTCCTGAGTTCTCGGAAGAGGTTCCCACACTGCTGGCATTTGTGGATGAAGGAAGTGGTGTTTCCTCAGACGTTGATGACGCTGATTCTGTTATTGGCGTGCCACTAGTTGTCGAGATGGGATCTATGCTGGATGATGTAGTTTCTGGTGGCCGGCCTGTAATAATAGTTGTGTGTCTTGTTATCGTGACTATCGAGTTGTTTGGGATCGTGTGAGTGATGCCAGAGTCTGTCATGGCCGCAGATTCCTTTGAAGATGCCGTTGACCGTGACGAAGTTGTCGGCGCTGGTGTAGCCTCATCAAAGTGAGAGACGATAGATTTTGAATCGTCGTTGCCCTTGTCGCCATCTTTTGGATCTTTAAAAGATCTGATCGTGTCGAGGCAAGAATTCAGGGCACAAGAATCCGTGGAGCAACATCCCCTAAAATTGTTGGCATCGCAGGAGTAAAACGCTGTGCCTGTTGAGCAGCCACCCTCTGCGTCAGAAGCTGATGGGCTGTTGGAAAGCATAGTGAACAAGAACACGGTGGTGAATCCGCAGTGGGTAAATGTTTCAAAAGAGGAAGAACATCGATTTCCCCTTCTTCTTCCTCTTCTTTTTCTCTTTTGCAAGTAATAGCTACGGCAGATGCAGAAAGCAAGTTGGTCTGCACACCAGCTGGCGGCAGTCTGCAGAAGTTGGGCTGCCGATTTCCAGACGCTCTCGGCAGTCCCTCAGACACATTCGAGGCCCAGCGTTCGTCTGAAGCCGGGGTTAGTTTTCTGCCCCCAGCTGTGTGTAGCACAGTGGGCAGAAGCTGATTAGAAGAGGAGAGTAAAGGGGAATAAGAGTCAGGATAGGAATGTAAAGAATTATAAGAGGGCTGTGTGATGCAGTGATGCAAGACTCAAAGCTAGTGTAGTCATCAAGTAATATGGTGGCAAGGCTGCTTAAGATTCGTACTGCCCATCAGGGTCTCCAAAAAGGTCGAAAAGGTGTAGACCCGATTTGGGTAGTATCAGAAAAGGAAAAGAGCAAAACGAAATATTTGACACCAAACGAAATCGAGAGCCTGAAATCCGAAAGTGTTGGGCCTGAGTGTGCAACAGTCACCCGCGGAGCAAACCAAATAAAATCCACAAGAACTTGACGTAGAGCAGCTCCTGGAGCGCTGTCATTGATCTAATCCTTTTGAGAAAGAAACAAAAGTGCAAGGCCCCAAATCAATTCGGGGGAAACTCCATATTTGCCAGTATGGGATCGGATTGATTTGGGGGCGCAACCACCTCCATGTCAGGGGTAAGCTTCACCAAGTCGCCTCTTTTCTTGAATCATGTTCCTACGCTGTAGTACTACGATGCACTAACAGTTAACGACTGTTATTGTTATTAAACGCCTCAATAAAAAGTAATTTCTATGCGTATACACCATCGCGCTCACCGAAATGCTACCACCCATCCAGCTATTCCTGGCATCATGAGCATCTCCCCAGCCCAAAAAGGCCGAGTGCATGCATCTTGGGGCATACCGCATCAACAACTCGGACCAGTTTGCGATCCCATCTCTGGCCTCTTCGTGTAACTCACAGTGGGGGGTCGCATAGATATTGTTAGTTCCTCCTTGACACACCCACCCAAAACTTGCCGCGGCGACAGGGGCCAAACAACTCGGCTACTCGCAGATTTTGGGACGCAAGCCAACCGAAATGCCACTGTATCTTCCCTCTATAGTTGCTGTGAAACGCCCGGTTTATGAATTCGCTTCTCCCTGTCCTTGTACTTCCTTATTGCTGGCCGTATTTGTCCATTCCACGACAAAGTGGTTACCGACAACTGTCACTTGAGCCTCACAAATTTAAGACAGACATATTAAATAGATTTCAGAGCTTTTTGAAAAGAGAAATTTTGTACATTGAAATTTTCTATCCAGCAGTACTATAAACACTTGGAAAATCACTAAATTAGGCTGCTGCAATTGGGAAAAAAAACCAAAAACCAAGACGCGATATGGCATTATCCATGGATCTTGACGAGGATATGAGAGTCAATAGCCATGTGTAGCAATGCATCTAATCCATTTTCGCCATTTTACAGCTTCTCTAATAGCAGCTTGCTACCCTTGTTGCCCACGGGAGCCTCCGTCTTCTTGCCCTTCTTCGCAGTCTCGTTGCCTTCTGCGGCCTCCTTCGTGGCCTTTTGCTCCCCAGTAGGTTCTTCAGCCGCCTTTTGTAACAGCTTCTTATTCTTCTTCAGCGTCTTCTTCAGCTCGTCCGCATTGGTAAACTCTTCGCTCTCCAGTAATGCTACCACAACAAATGAACTCGGTCCAGTAGCCCAATCCATGATAGAGTTCTTGATGACAGGATACAGAATGTTGGAAAAGCCCAACGGCGGGTCAATCAGCTTCACTTTGCCAGCGGCCTTGTCGAATCGGCCACCTTGAATAAGAGACTTGAGCATTCGACCACCAAAAGGTGTGTTGGCAATGTGTGCTCTGGTAGCGATCTCGTCTTCTGCCGGCTCTTGCTTCGGGCTACCGCTGACAGATTGAGCGAGCGCTTCGAGCGCTTGCTGCTTCTCTCCGATTCCAGAAAGAAGGACATCTGCGACAAACTGGCTGCCAAATGGGGAAGCTGTGAGGTCAGAAGGTGAGGCCGCAATTGCGGCTATCAAGGATGGCGAAATCAGTGCAGCAAGCTCTTTGCGTCTGTTCTCATCTTCCTTTTTGCTTGTAGTCTTACGGATCTCATGAACCTCCTTCAACACTTCCAAATCGTAAGCGTGGCTGGCCGGGAACAACGACTTGGAAAATCCTTCAAGTAGATAGAGGAGAGTGATTCTGGCATTAGCATTGTTGGCAGCCGCCACAACATTCTGAGCCATCTCCTCCTCCTTCTCTCCCAAGAGCTCAGGGAAAATAGTTTTCGAGGTCAACTTGGTGTCATCAATGACGTCGAAGGCTGTGAGGATGACAATGTGGCCGTATTGATCTCCAGACATCAACTGGATGGTGTCCTTGTATGCTTTCAGCAGCGTCTTGCGGTCTTTGGCTGAACCATATGCCAGCATAAGAGAGGCGAGTCTTGCACCGGAGCGCGTGAATGCAAGGTTCTTGAGCAAATCGCTAGACTCATCGCCCTTCACCAGCTCCACAAACTCATTGAACTCTTCAGTGCCAGGTTGCGTATTTGTGAAGTATTGTAACATGGCATCGTGAAGCATAGTGAAACCAGTCATTTTCTTTTGAACAAGTGTATTGATGAGCTCCAACAGGCTCTTCATAAGTGGTCCTCGCTTGGTTGGCTCATCTTCGAGAATTTGTTTCACGTCGGAGGTCACTTTGATATCTTTTGTCAGTTCCTTGAGGGTAAACTCAGGTCCGTACCATTCGCGTAGAAGGAGGGCCTTTTGTTCCTTTGTTGCGACCGTCCGGTAGATATCATCCAAAATCCACGAGGCTTCGGAATGGTTAATGAGCTTTCGGACCTTGCCGTAGAAATTGGGAATAATAATGTCGCGGATTTCATCGTCGTTGTGGACCAGAAGCTTTCCGATGAGGAATTTAGCATAGCGTCCCTCAGCAAGTTGCGTATAGGTGCCCTGGAGCTCTGTAGCAATCTGTTTCCGCTGCTCTGGGGTGGAATATTTGATAGCAGTTTGAACTGCTCGAACTGCGTCATGCTTCAAGACAAAGTCTCGGACGCGACCTGTGATGATGCCATATAATTCCGCCACAAGCTTCTGTCGCTCGTCTTTTGGAACCTGGGACTTGATTCGAAGTCGTTCCCAGATCTTCTTGGTTCGCTGAACTTCATCAGCGAGGGGCTTGGCAGCCTTTCGCTCTAGTGCAAGTTGTTTTTGCTTCGCATGAGACTCGCGGGAGGTTTGCTCTATTATTCGGTAAGCATCAATGCATCGACATGAGGCAACGGAGAGCATACCTGATCCAGACGGCTTGCCATTCGATTTATCCTCCAATCGAGGCTTCTTGCTCTTGCCGTCAAATTTTTCTTTGCCGCCTGAAAAATCCTTCCTCTTATTTGCGAACGCGGGGGCCTTGGTAGCCATTTTGATCGAAATGTTCGCTGCTTTATTATGCAGAAATTGATCTCGACTAATCGCCAGACTCAAAATCTAGCTAGATACTTTGTCGTCGCTACTAGGATCTTTTTTTTTTTTTTTTTAAGAATACTGCCGGGCGGTGACGCTTAATTGGAGTGGCATTGTTTCTTATCTTATCTATTATGTAATCATTATACCAGTATGTACCTATGTACATTCTGTACATTCCAAGCACAATGCCATTTATACCAGCGCTTATAAGACTGCTACAGTGCTCAATTGAAAACACTGCGTTCTTTGGTAATATCAGAATATATACTATTGGTATTATCTCACGAAACTAAATATACGACAGAAACCTCAGCTTCAACTTAATCATCCTTGGTATCAATTCAACTCGTGTTCCAATGTGCTAGAAGGGATAAAAAAAATTACAAGAAAAAATAATCAAGTATCGTCTTGGAACTCCATTTGTTCCCAAGAACAAATATGATTTGTTCGACATCTCGCCAATACTGGTATTGACTAAAAAGTTGATCCATCCGTCTTGAAAAGCCAGTCGCTATTAGCATCAATCATAAAATTGGTGATGTTAAACTCATTTGGCTGGTACTGCGGATGGTCCAAGTTTGTATTTGCCGTAGACATGTCAGGATTTGGTATTAAGCCATCAGCGGCGCCAGAAACGCCGTCCCCGCTAAATGGAATTCGTGGGACATTGAAAAAGTTGAAGACATCCAAATACTCCAACTCATTCGGTGCTGGCGTCCTCGAGGGTGTTACGCTGCCCAAGTGACCGAGACCCTGTGCACCATGCCGGGGTTGTCGTGATATTAGGAAATCCAAATCAAACGCTGTCCTGCGCATGTCGGCCAAAATTTTGACTGAGCTCGGTGTGACTCCGCCACCTTGTCTTTCGCTATCTCGATGCTCGTCCAGAACTCGTTGCAGTAACTTGGAATACCCAGCAGCTACAGGCCAGTACCGCCCCATTTCGCGGAGTATATCAACAAAAAATGAAATTTGGGGCGAGAGTTTGTGTTCGACAGTAGAGCCATGAACTAAAAGCACTCGCGCAGCAACCCATATCGTGAAGGCAAACGGCGGGCCCAGCTTAGGGAGGAAGCCATTGTTCACGACAAAATCTCCCAAAGCAGATATGTTTTCCACAGCACCGTGACATCTCTGCGCTGCACTAAATGACGGGGTGAAAATAGCGGATCGAGTTGTTGGGTAGGCAGCCGAGGAATGCAGTCGAATAACCGCCGTATGATACGTTGCATGAAGCATAACCCAGTTGCAGTTCAGATTTCTGCTGCCAGGCTGGAAAACTTTATTCATGTTTCCAAACTCGCCGGGTAGAGCAAAGTTCCACGACGTCAGCTCCTTATCAAGCTCTTTGTAACGGAGCTGCCACTTTTCGACGTCAGTTAGACGACCAATATCAACCGGTTGTTTTAGGAATTTGTGAATTTTTGACAATATTCCAAGAATCTCGATGTAGTATGCGAAAGCTCCCAGATTCTCAGGTCTTCCGACTGGATGTTGATGAGTCTCGTCGTAAGTTTGAGCACCAGTGATGAACCATCGCGTTTCTACTTTTTGATTCTCCATCCATAAATCGTCCCGGCAGGGGAGCATTCTATCGATCTCCGTGTCGGCTAGTGCAAATTCAAAAGCGGTAGCAATAGTTGCATATCTATCGAGTAGATAGATCATCCAAAACAGCCTTCTGCGTGACTCCTCTTCTATAAAATCTTTCGGCTCGGGGAGAATCATGGCTCTTAGAGTGTATATCGATGAATAGTGAGGAGCCACGCTGAAGGAATTGGTCTCGACGGCTAATCCCAGCTGCACTACCGACCTAGTGATGAGAGCCATGATGTTCCATCCGGGAGGGCCATTGCTACTGCCACATATATCAAGAGCCAAGATGAGCAACGCTAAAAGTGACTTGACAGACGAGTTTTCCATGCCGTAGAGTAGGACTTTCTGTTTCGATATGCGGTGGTAATGCTGTCGCCGCTCTTCAGTAAGCCTAGGATCGTTAGAAAATCGCATCGTAGTAGCGACTATCGCATGAAGCAGAATCCTGTCCGACTCTTGGAGATCGGAGATTCCAAATAGGCTATCTAGAGTAGTTCTTCGGTGTAGAATTGGACACCAGGTGTTGATATGCTTGAAGTACAAATCCACGAGGTTGTATACGAGATTGTACGGCGGTAGGTCATCGGCATCGGACGAGGGGAGGGCAGCGCCTGATGTAGGTGTGACTGCCGGCAGGCCGATATTTGGCTGTGCTGAAATGTCGCCGGCTGAAGCCGCTCGACCATGAAATTCGTTGGGGCCCTGCTCAGCAGAGGGAGGCGCAGGAGGGCCATTGCTCGGTTGAGCATTGTAGAGCAGATTGTTATTCATGTGTGAAGCTTGATATAGCTTCGATGAGCCCAAGGTATGGCTATTCTCACTCTGAGTATCATGATCGCTCGCGAGATTTTGTTGCCCAGTTTGCCCAACGGACTCGGAGTTCTCTGGGCGGAGAGACGGCAGCGGTGAAGTCTGGAGCAATTCAGAGTGCTTCCGCAGTATCTCCTCCATCTTGTCAAGCCTCAGCTCCATTTCTCGGCTCCGATTCTCGAGGAACCTCCCAAAGCCCGCCCTCAGCCCGGGAGGTTTCCGCTCCTTGTACTCGCATTTCTGTCCATGGCGCTTACACCAACCGCACGAAGGTTGGCCACGGTCACATTTTACCTAAAAATAGCAGAAGAAAGGAGAATATATTAGGAGTTACGAAAATAAAGAGTAATAAAGAGTAGCGCAAAAATGACAGGATATGAAGAAGATGTTACCTTGCGTTGCTTGCATAATTCGCATCTGCTCAGCAGTCATTAATTAGCATAAGTGGTGGATAGATGGGTTAGGTTTTGAACAATAACGTACGAGACAGAGATGGGCCTCTTGCGCTTGGCCGTCTGAGCGGCCGGATCAGGATCAGGGTCATTGTCAATGCTCTGGTCATCGCTGTCGGGCTCAGCAGCTTGGCGATCAGGCACAGAGGCAGAAGACAGCGGCGATGGTCGTTTGTTATCTTTGCTACCGCTGCGCATGGCGCCTTAGCCTGGCAGCACAAGCCCGTTTCACCTCACACGACGCAGCCTTTCTCGGTGGATTGACGCTCCGACGCAGCTCCAGTGATTGGACGCGACAGCCAGCGGGGCGACGACAAGCAAACGGGCTGCGGTGGGCGGGCGACCGGTGAGCGGCGAGCAGGGAGAGAATCAGCAGCTTAAGCACGTGTTATCTCGGGATAAAGGCCAGCGGGAGGTTGTTGGCAGTCCGGGTCAATGATAACCTGAAAGATAGCGACGATGCGGAGCTGAGAGTTGGCCTGTCTTCGACGCAGCGCAGCACCCAGGCCGCGGCAGGGCTGGTGGCAGCCTATTGGTGGCGCCGGGCTGACGAGAGCCGGGTGGCCACCGCAGCGGCTGCTAGGCCAGCAACATCCACATTGTGGAGCGGCAGCCGGCGAACTGCTGGGGCTGCTGGAGAAGTGAGGAGATTGGGAGATGAGCAGCTGGAGCTGGAGCTGGAGCTGGAGTTGGAGAGGAGAGAGGAGAGGAGAGAGGAGAGGAGAGGGTGCCAGAGTGCATTTGGAGTACAGCTCCGTTCAGCTAGAGTTGGCGAACGCTGGCCGGCAGGATGCATTGCATTTAGCCCGGTGATGCTAACCTCTTTTCTAGATGAAAGCCGGTACCTATTGCCTTGGTATCCAATCTCAGGGCTGCTCAAGCACGAAGACTATTCGTCTCTAATAAGTCTATGCAGCTGCTATTTAATTGGTGGCAGTATTTTAGCCCACGTTGGGTAGGAGCAAATCCAATGGAACCTCTATTCTCGAGGCTTAACAGTTCCAGGGCCAACGAATACCTATGTGAAATTCTGGGCTTTACCAAACAAGACAAGCACTAATATAGAATCATCAGCATAGATGGATGATAGAGCCTCTTCACCTATAGCAGCATTCCGTGGGCGCTGCGTTGTGTTTCTGTTCTCCCAGACAATAAAAACGCCTAGCCAATGATTCGAGGCCCTAAATTCAACTATTAATCACATCTCAAGACCCTGAATCAGACATGTGCCAAAGCTAAACGTTGACATCGCAGTGAAGCGGCCTTCGGGTCATTTGGACCCGATCCCTCAACAACACCACCAGCACCCCACACCGTTGAAATGTACACAGTTACCCGCGGCTTGAATAGTCGCCAAGGAAGGATTTCTACAAATTAAAAATTCCTTCTTTCTCTTCTCTTCTTCTCCCATGGTTCCAAACTATTCTGTCCATTTAGCCAATATTCATCATGCATAGTTCAGTTCGGCAGTTTCCTACCATCAAAGCCATTCGATCCTACGTCATTGGCGGCGTTGGTTCCGGTATGTGTAGTTGCAGGTTCATTGATCCGTCCAATGATGGCCCGTTTAATCAAAACTCGCTGACTTGTACTAACCATGCGAAATAGGCGGCGATTACCACAACGTCAAAGGCGGCCACTGGTGAGTGATGCTCTCTTCGCACAGATACTCCAAATAGCCAAGCTACTGTATACGTTTGTACTTGGAAATTGTAAAAATTGACTTCTTTTCTCTCGCACAGGTTGATCGATAGCGACATTTCCACGCCAGCCTCACAATGGTCTCAGTATCGCAAATCGCGAACCAGCTGGGGCATCAACGTCCTCGGATCATTCTTGGTCGAGATTGAAGCGTCTGATGGAACTGTTGGCTTTGCAACTGGATTCGGCGGTAAGTATCCCAGTTCGACTTCTAATTGAGCCCCTCCAAAACTCAAACTCAGGAGAACCGCTTTGCTCTTTTTCATGACTCTAATTGATTTAACAGGCCCTCCTGCTTGCTGGCTGGTTCATCAGCATTTTGAGCGATTCTTAATTGGGGCTGATCCACGAAATACGAATCTGCTCTTTGAGCAGATGTACCGTGCCTCCATGTTCTATGGTCGCAAGGGGCTTCCTATTGCTGTTATTTCTGTCATTGATCTTGCACTCTGGGATCTATTAGGCAAGGTCAGAAACGAGCCTGTCTATCGATTAATCGGAGGAGCTACCAAGGAACGCCTCAACTTTTACTGCACTGGACCTGAGCCAACAGCGGCCAGAGATATGGGATTCTGGGGCGCCAAAGTGCCTCTTCCCTTTTGCCCAGAGGAAGGCCACGAGGGCCTGCGTAAAAATGTAGAGTTTTTGCGCAAACACCGTGAGTCCGTTGGGCCAGATTTCCCCATCATGGTCGACTGTTACATGAGCCTTAACGTCTCATACACCATTGAGCTGGTCAAGGCGTGTTCTGAATTCAACATCAACTGGTGGGAAGAGTGCTTGTCTCCCGATGACACTGATGGCTTTGAGCAAATCAAGCGCGCACATCCCACCGTCAAATTCACCACGGGTGAGCACGAATACTCTCGCTATGGATTCCGGAAACTCATCGAGGGTCGCAACCTTGACATCATTCAGCCTGATGTCATGTGGCTGGGCGGCATGACAGAGTTGCTCAAGGTTTCAGCCATGGCTGCAGCATACGATATTCCTGTGGTTCCGCATGCTAGTGGCCCTTACAGCTACCACTTTGTCATTTCGCAACCAAACACTCCATTCCAAGAATACCTTGCCAACTCTCCTGATGGCAAGAGCGTACTACCGGTCTTTGGTGATCTGTTCATAGATGAGCCTATTCCCACTAAAGGTTATCTCCTGACGAGCGATCTGGATAAGCCTGGATTTGGTTTGACGATCAACAATGCCGCACGCTCCAAGCTGATTCCCTCAAATTATCTTCTTAGCCCTCCGCCTGTGCAGCAGCCTACCGTGACGGCTACCAACGGTGAGGACAAGGACAAAGTAGCCAACGGCAATGGCAACCATGCAGCAGCAGCATGAGTGGACGAGAGGAGAGGAAAAATTGATCTAAATAATCCGATTTCAGCTACGACACAAGTATCCTGTATATGGAGACTCAATCAGGCTCATAAAGCAACGAACAACACACCCATTGTAGTATTTATCACGATAGTTCATTTAAAGACAATAAAACAAACTTGTAGAATTTATGCACATACATGCTGTACGCAATCCACAGATAAGACACAGATGCTCCATAAAATTGCATTGTGCTAAAACCTGGAGAAGTTCAGGGGAATGAATTCAAGAGAATATCGTGACCCACCGATTTGAAGATTAAAGTTTTCTGCGCTCACTCCCTCGATCTAAAAGCATCGTGAAAGGTTTTTACGGTAGCCCCAGAGTGTTGCGACCCGCTACAACAGACCCAGAACTCACGATAGTCGCCATCCCACCGTTTTGTGGGCCAAGCAAAACGGTGGCTCCTTAGTTGAGGCGCCGCAGAGGGGTTCACTCGCCCTAAAGGCTCCCGAGAGCTCGGATTGATTTCCACCGCAGATAACGGACTTGGTGAGCTTGTAGCCGCATTTATAGAGCCATCGATATAGCATCGCGATAAAATAAACAAGAAGGCTTGGCTCACCATCGAAAAATCAAGCAGGCGTTGCACGAACTTACAAGCGCTGAGACTGGACAACTTCTCTCGCTCTGCCCCGCATTGGTTGAGGTACCTGGCAAGAGACAATCGACGCCTTCTACTGGACCCTGTGGCTTCTTCACACGGCATATTCTAACGCCACTTTTTGGAAGTTTGTAAAGAAGTTTATATATCCGACTAGTGGTGGGATTATTCAACAACGTCGAGTTCCATTCCTCAGATTCTATCTACATCAAAGCCCCAAACTATACAGTCATCGCAATTATGCCGCTCAAGGGGCTTTTAGCAGGCAAAACTGCTATTATAACAGGCGGGACTACTGGTATCGGGCGAGCTATCTGTCTCGGGTATCTTCGCCAAGGGTGCAATGTCGTTGTCAATCACCTCGGCCTAGAGAAAGACCAGGTGCACCTAGACTCACTCATAGCCGAGGCCAGTGCCATCCTGGCGCAGGACCCTGAAGCCGGCCGTTTTGCTCATCAGGCAGGAGATGTTCGTGAAATTGAAACTGCGGCCAAGCTAGTGGCTGCTGGTGTCGAGCATTCTGGCGAGGCTCGCCGTCTCGATATCTGCGTCTCTAACGCTGGAATCTGCACCTTTGCTGATTTTCTTACGTTATCACCGGGGCTTCTCGAAGCGACGTTCAGGACAAATGTCGACGGCGCCTTCTACATTACGCAAGCAGCAGCCCGGCAAATGGCACTAAATCAAAGCCCATCAGGAGGTAGCATCATTGGCATGTCCTCCATCTCAGCGTTGGTGGGCGGAGGCTTGCAGACGCATTATACGCCAACAAAGGCCGGCGTGACGAGTCTGATGCAGAGCACGGCGGTGGCTCTAGGAAAGTACGGTATCCGCTGCAATGCCTTATTGCCTGGAACGATTCGAACGCAGCTGAACGAGGAGGATTTGGCTGATGACGCCAAGCGGAACTACATGGAGGGTAGGATTCCTCTTGGACGAACAGGCGAGCCGGCGGATATGGCGGGTCCAGCTATCTTTTTGGCGTGTGAGGAGTTGAGTGGCTATGTAACAGGAGCACAGCTGCTGGTGGATGGTGGACTGTTTGTCAATTTACAGTAAAGGATGTTTTGTTCATGTATCTTTTCGGCATTTGAAGGTGGTGAGACTCAAGAGCGTTGCCAGACAATCCGTAAGCGTTGTAGGCTGTTTGAAAGCGTGTTATCACATATTCCGTACACAAATGTTTAGTATATCTATCTACACAGCATTTAGACAGCTTCGAAAACAAAAAGGCAAGAAGAAAAAAAGAAAAACGTAATAGATAACGAATAATGAGGTCTGAATCAAGGAAAGGCGTGAAATACACACAAATAGTACGGGGCTCAGCTATGTCATTATGGAGCTTGGTGCTGCGAGCCCCCAACAAACTTGCTGCAGGAGCCCGCAACGGTGACAACAAACGGTGACGGCTCACCGCGTATGCAGGGCTATTCTCTGCGCACTTTACATAGATACTTTGTACTGCCTTGGCACGAACGGTCGCAAAATAGGACTTTTGCTGACAACGCTCAGCTTGTCACATTGCCCCCCTGTCCGAAGATATCCGGGTCCAGATCCGCAGCCCCGTTTCGGACCCGATGCTGAGCACTCACAGGCCTCCGTGCCGGAAAGGTGGGTCGGCTTTGACGTCACGGTGGAACCGCCGTCTTTGAACGCTCTTTTTACATGTGCCAGGTATGGTAGAATACCATGTATATCTTTTCTACCGTCTCGCCAGCCACATTGGAGACGGTCTGCTCCGTGTCTCAATTTTTAATACAGAGACTCTTATTAAGGACTCCATGGGGCCATCGACCTCTCCCCAGATACTGTTGAAGCTTAGGTGAGGTAATCGATCAATACCTGACTCATGAACTGGTAGCAACAGCTCTCACGGCTTGTTCCCTACCCTGTAAGCAAGCATCTAGTTCTGAGATATCACTTAGATCTACGATGTAGGTGATCTGTTCAATCTCTTACACCGACTCTGCTTATCTTTTTGTTCTTTTTTTCCATCTGTAAAATTTTTCTTCCCTTCAGTCCAGTAAGATGCCTTGCCCTCCCACCACATAGTCATACAGCCCAGGGGTTCTCGGCGCCTCTTCACATGAGATCGCCGTTTTACCTCACCTCAGCGCCATTTGGCAAAGCGGCCCCTTATCGGTCACTCGTTATCATTCGCCATTAAATGCCGCTGAATGACATGAGTGCTTTCGAGGGGCGCCCGCTTTCCAGTTAATGGAAACGCGATTGCAAATCTGCGTTGCATGTTTTATGGCGTTTGCCACTAAGTGCGCCATTCGCATTTGGCTGTTTCGACGTAAGTGGCAAGGATCCGCGACTAATACAGGGCCATGGATTCCACGTGTAGCGATGATAAGGAAGAACTTGGTAATCGTACAAGAAAAGGAATAGAATTATGTACTGCGATAAGTGTGTAACAGTGCAGCTAGTATGACGTACGCCCCGGCGCGGTACCTAGAATCTTTCTAGGCTTCCAAGTAGTCACTAATCACATGTCATCGCGCCCGCCATTTTGCTACCACAGCCCTGAGGCTCTTTGTTCCTGGGCTAGCTCCCTCCAAGCCTCACTTCAGACCGCAAGCCTCTTCAGCCTCTTGAACCTGGCTACGTAGTTGCTACGCCAAGCTTCTCCACAGCGCCGTCACCTCTCGATACCGCAGCCCGCAATTTTCAAGCGGGTGGAACCAGAGGGTGGATAAACAATTGGAGACATATCGCAGCTTTCCACTGTTTTTTGGCGAAATGCGAGCGGAAAACCTGGAGAGAAAATGACTCGAAGGTGCTACGGCGGGTTTCGAGTGGAACCACGCAGAGATGTCCAGAAGTGCTGGAGGCACCGAGGGGTGGCAGCATGAGGTGGAAGAGAGAGAAGGGCGAGATCTATAAAGACCCTGGGTAGTCTCACCGTTCATGACGGTAG
The DNA here is from genome assembly GCF_050947405.1 of Trichoderma evansii. Lineage (NCBI taxonomy): Eukaryota > Fungi > Ascomycota > Sordariomycetes > Hypocreales > Hypocreaceae > Trichoderma > Trichoderma evansii. The sequence continues at coordinate 58,904 of NW_028145192.1, read as the reverse complement.
AATCATCAAACCCACAAGAGCATCAGCTACTCACAGTACCCTTTCGACTCTGCTTTGACGATTAATACACGCCATTCTCAAAACTTCATTCTTATTTTCTGAAACACATCACCCATATATCCTCCATCATGGCGTTTCTAAGTAAAGAGCAGCAGAACGAATTCTACAATCATGTTGCCACAGTTAAGAAAGACCTCGACGAGAGAGTAGCAGACTCAGACTCGCTACCTAGCTCTCCAGAGCTAGCATCTGTCAGCTCTAGAGATAGTGTCTCCAGCATCCCCACCCCCATATCTGTTGATGAGTCTGGCGCCGTTGCCGATTCTTTTGTATTTGCATTTGATATCGACGGCGTGCTCGTTCGGGGCGGCAATCCCATTCCAGAAGCCATTGAGGCTATGAAGGTCCTAGATGGAGAAAACGAATATGGAATGAAAATGTAAGTTGATCTTCACTTTACCTTATTACTTCCTAACTCAACTAACATGCGACTTCTCCAGACCTCACATTTTTCTGACCAATGGCGGTGGCAAGACTGAGGAAGAGCGCTGCCAAGATCTATCACGCCAGCTTCAGCGCGAAATCAAGCCTGGACAGTTCATTTGCGGACATACTCCCATGAGGGAAATGGCCGAAAAGTATAAGACAGTCCTCGTTGTTGGAGGCGAGGGCGAAAAATGCCGCCTGGTTGCCGAAGGATACGGCTTTAAAGATGTCGTTACACCAGGAGATATCATCAAGCACAATGCTGCCACAACACCATTCCGAAAGTTGACCCCTGAAGAGCTCAAGAACTCTCGTGAGCGAGACTTTGATGACGTGGTCATCGACGCCGTCTTCGTATTCGCTGACTCTCGAGACTGGGCCGGCGATATTCAGATCATGCTGGATGTAGCCATGTCCCAAGGCGGTCGGCTTGGAACTCGCAGCGAGACTTTCGACGAGGGTCCTACATTCTACTTCTCTCATAACGATGTTGTCTGGTCTGCTGCCCACGAGCATGTTCGTCTCGGCATGGGCGCTCTCAGACGTATGTTTGAGATCACCTTCAAAGATCTCACAGAAGGCAAAGGCAAGCTACACACACACGCCTTTGGCAAGCCTCAAGTCTCTACCTTTGAGTTTGCTGAGCGATTGATGCAAACGTGGCGAACCACTGAGCATGGCATTTCTGGTCCTCCACAGACGGTGTACTTCGTTGGCGATACACCGGAAAGCGACATTCGTGGCACCAATGCCATCAATGAGGTTGCTGAAAACGATTGGTATAGCATCTTGGTGAAAACAGGTGTATACCAAGAGGGAACAGAGCCGGCGTACAAGCCTCGCGCTACGGTAACCAACGTTCTTGATGCAGTAAATCACGGCCTTCAGCGCGAGATGCGCAAGAAAGTTACCTCATCGCTCAAGCAAAGTGTCCTAAGCCAGCCAGAATTTGCTGAGAATGACGCAGCTGTTCTGGACGAGGACATGCTCATCTCTGTATGAGTTATGACAGACTTGAAATTCGAAAGACATGATAAGATGGAGTATTTGGAGTTGGAAACAAAAAAATTGACTATACTGGTTTCATGATGCGACATGATTTGAGACTTCTTTATTTGCCTTTTCGGCGACTACTCTTCTCTTCTTTTACTCTTCTTTTCTTTCTTTTCCCTTTTCCCTCTTTCTCATTTTCTTTCTTTTTGCTATGCCTTCCTTTTATCCAGTTGAATCTGAAACACAGTTCATATACCCCAAACGTTTCACAGAATGATTTTAGATTTTATCATAAACAAGATTTTAGACATGGTCTAGATAGCCTTTCACATTTATTTATAGATTATTTCATCATTATTATTGTTGCTCAGTAATAAGTTTGTGTGAAACTCGTAGTGGCCACAGCCTATTGATCAGGCTCTGCGATTCAGTATTATCATTCTTCAAAAGTAAACCTCCCCCACTGTGAGGCTGCGGCCCATCCCGTTCTATCAACCACGTCTTGCCTATCAGAGCGTCTCTCAAATGCCTCCTCCAAGGTCACTCTGAGAGAATACTCTGGGACATTATCACGTTCAACGTGAAGCCAGCCCTTCCACCCGGCAACCAGATCACCTGCTCCCAGTCCGCCTAGAACAATGGTGCCCCACCATTCCCGCGTGCGAGACGCCGCTGAGGAGTCTTCGTAGATCATGAAGTGCTCGGCATCTGCGATGAGTGATCGGATATGCTCGGCGTTGGTATTAGATCCTTCGCTATATGGTGGCTGTTGAACGTAGACGTGTTGCAGGTCATCTTCGGTGCATGTGAGGCGAGTGGCATCGAAGCGGCCGTCAAAATCGAGGACAAACAGTGCCATGGAATGAGGTGGTGAGACGAGCGTTGATATTATCTTGTATACTAATGGAAGACTTCGCCCAGAGATGGATACGGTGGGAGCTTGAGTAGCTCGAAACTGTCGAGCAGCAAGTTGGTCGAGATCATCCAGGTGTGTGGTTTTGATGCGTCTGGTGCTAGTTCCACCATTCTGAGCTGTCTGGGTAGGAAGAGCTGCGCGAAGACTGTCAAGTATCTAAGATGAGGCCTCGCTATTAGTTTCAAAACTTGCGGTTTATTTCTAATTCTATTTACTGAGAGAACATATGAGGGAGTTTATCAGGGGTTGCCTGTCGAGAACTAGTATTGGTATCTTCAAGTCTCGCCACTGTAGGCGTGCGGGACACGGATGACTTTTCTTTTTGTTTTCAATTCTTTTTTCTCATTATGGAAAATAGCTGTCATTTCGTTCAACACCCCGCTAAAAGGAGATATTTGCGAATGTGGTGATGCTCAGCAGCTGTCTTGGCGGTGTTTGCGCAGCTCCCATAATATGATCCTCGGCCCCAGCGTTCTCATTTACACAAACTCAACTTCTTACAGTGCAAAGGGTCCAAACCTCAATTCACAACTCACCTCCTCCAAATTAGCCTCCTCCACAGCTCTCAGCAGCTGCCCACCCATTGACTCCATCGCTTCTTTCAGCAATCAAGATAATCGCAGACGCGTGGGCTGCAGATGACGCCGCCGTGCCGCTCATTTCCCGCCTCGGAGCTGCCAGAGAGGATCCAGCAGGATGCTTCGGGTCGGCGTCGAAAGGTCGAGGGCGCGGGCAGCGTGTCCCGTAAGATTGACTTATCGGCCTGTGAGCTTCTGCAGATGCTGCAGTACAAGTGCGAGGTCGAGCGACCGCTGTCGCGCGACAGTCCAGTTCGATGCTATGCTGTAGACCGGCTATTTCGCAGGTAAAAAAATTCCGAGTTTGCTACCCCCACCATATCACTAATATCACCCCGCCACTGCTTGGGCTGCTGTTATTTACGACACTTCAATTGAACTATTGAGACTCTTGTTTATCGAGAAATTCCCTGCATAGCTCTATAATAACTAACAGCTGTCTCAGGTGTAAAGATAAAAAGGGCACATTCACAGTGGAGACTACGGCATGGGAAAAGGAGAGGGCCAAAGCTGATAGTAGCTTAGAAGGAGCCAAACCTAGAGAGCCGCCAAAGCCGCACCAGTGGTCGTCAAACTGGCATGACCCAGATGAGGCATCGCCGTGAAGTTGCAGCTTTTCTTATTGCAAATTGCAAATGACAAAAGGACTGCAAGCTCTCCTACAAGAAAGCTCTCGGCGCCGGCGCCATTAATATGACCAGCGCCAAGCAGGGGTGAGTATACAATTGAGGAGCTTCGCCCCGATTCTCTCCGCAATGCCGCGCAAAATAGCATTTGATTTAGCAAGCGAATGATATATTCACCGAACTGGCAGCTACACTACGTGATGTGGACTTTTGGGTTGGCCGTGAAGCTCTCGAGACTGCCGGAAGATGCATATACCCTCTTCATCATAGTAACGACTGATGTATACATTCCGGCGAAGTGGTCTGGGTATGTTAAGAGTGTAAGGGATACAGCTTATTTAGATAGGATTCTTAAAAGAGGGAGCTCCTTTTTTAAGTATTTCTGCAAGGGCATCCCAATAAATACGTCATGTCACATAAGATAAGAGAGTCATATCGCCCCGAGACATTTTGGTCTAAGTAAAATTCACCTAGCTGCAACTGCCCACTATGATATACACTCGGCGGCCATGTTATAGTAGCTAAGGACACACTGTTGACATCGTATTTTGACCTCTATTTGACCAGCAGTGGTCTATGTCGCATCCCTCTCCGTTTACCCCTCTAGATAGAGCATCTCTCTATTAGGCCTGGGCTTGCTCGGCGGCTCGGCTGGCCTCCTTCTTGGCGTAGTACTCGTCTCGGCCGTTGGTTCGGGGCATGTGGTAGCCGTACCTATTCCATCGTTAGACCATCTCGTCTCGCAACTCTGACAAATTCTTCCTATTCGAGACCGTACCAGAACCAGTTTCCCATGATAAATCCAGATCCTAATGAGCCGTAAGTAAAAAGTCCAACAGCTCCGAGCTATATTACAGCTTTGCGGATATCCATGGGGTATTATTTACCGAGACCGATGCCGAGGTCAAGGATGAGCTGTCGTCGCAGAATCTGTATCCTATGTGTTAGCTAGCCGAGCAACTTTGCAGCAGCGCCGGCAGCAATTTCACTGCGACGTTTGCGCCATTGACCGGGATATAGACGTACGCCAGTGATCGGAGCGATAGCCATTTTGAATTGAGAGCTTTCCAAGCTTTTCCGGAGCCTCGAGATGCGTTGTTTGGCTGTTTAGTGGATTCAGTATAGCAAAAGGTAGAATCTGGTACGGATCAAGCGATGGTATGGTCTGATGTTAATCCCGCTAAGGAAAATCACGTGATGGCACAATGCCGCTCGTTCGGCGGATCATCGGGCGCAGGAAAAAGAGTCTCTTAGGCTAGATGCTAGCAATTATTAGTGGCTAACGTCTTGGAGGAATTAAAGAACTGCTAGATGCAGATTCTCTTCAATGGGCTTTGAATTGGCAAGCTGAGCTTCTGTCTGCCTGCTCCTGCACCGCCGCAACAATGAGTCTACGGCTGGCCTCTCGGCGGCTGGCGCTGTCAAGTAAGACACTGCCCAAAAAAGAAATGCTCACCTATCAATCAATATACGCTGGCTAATATGTAAACTGGATGAAGGTCAATCTCCCTCAGCTTCCTTGCTGACATCGGGAAAAAATGTTTCTCAGGGAAGTACTGGCGTGGTAATTCAACGCCGTAACAAATGGTCGATCAACATGTTCAAGGGCTGGGGTAAATCCGGCGCAAAGGACTCTGGAGACAAAGGCCAAGATCCATCAGCCTCCGAATTGGACGATCCTAAGAAACGACAGCAATTCCTGCAGAGGAACATGCGAGGTGGAGTGGAAGACAACATTTTCCAGGACGAAATCGAGGCCTCGAAGCCGGCGTCTGAAACACCTGCCGCCCCAGCATCAGAAGAGAGGACGAAAGAGAGTTTGGCGATGGTGGTCGACCCAGATGCCCGGAGCCGCATTCGGTGGCAGAGGAAAAAGGTTATTCAATTGGTTCGACGGAACGGAGAGATCACCAGGGAAGAAAGGATAAAGATGACAGAGAGAGAGCTGCTTCACAAGAGCGAATTTATGCCAACAAGCGTCAAGAAGCTGGTCATGTTGGCACGGCAGATTGCCGGAAAGCCAGTTGACGAAGCTATTCAGCAAATGCAGTGGTCAAAAAAGAAGTTTGCAGCTGAGGTTAAATATCACCTGGAAGAGGCTCGAGACATGGCGGTTGTCCAGCGTGGTATGGGTCTCGGCAAGGTCAACGGCGACCTTTTGGATAAGCCTCGAAAAGTGCAAACCAAGGATGGCAAGTGGATAGAGATCGTAGATCCGACCCGTCTATACGTTGCGCAGTCATGGGTTGGGCGAGGCCCCTGGCGTGGAAAGGAGCTGGACTATAAAGGTCGTGGAAGAATGGGTATTATCCAACACCCAAGTACCAGTAAGATATCTCCTGCCAATTTGGTTCCACTGATCAAATTATTAAACAGGCTTGTTGAATATGCTAACCTCTGTGCGCGTGTGTAGGCTTTACAGTCATCCTGAAAGAAGAAAAAACCAGAATCAGAGAATACGAAGAGCAGAAGGCAAAGGAGGCACAAAAAGGCCCTTGGGTTCATCTACCGAACCGCAAAGTGCACGGCCAGAGACCATATTATTCATGGTAGAGAGGAAGTAAATCTGTTTAAATTTCACCCAGCAATAGAGTCAGCATGACGATGAGCATGTATCTGTATCAATATATGTACAACGAAAAGAAATAACACAGTCGGGTGACTGGATAGACTTTTTATCAGTTATAGCTCCCGCACCGCTCAACTTTATGAATGTATAAACCCAGCTTTAGCTTGACGTTACCCGCCACCGGTGTATTTTTTGGTAATAGATGTCGGATAACACATTACACAGATACCTTCTCTTGGAAAATTTGTCTAGTCTCGACAACCGCCTTAATTGAGTGTTCAATTACAGCCTCCGACATAATCCATGCAGTCGAAACAAATGGAACGTGGACGAAAATTGGTCTTCAATTATGAGCTAGTCCCACTACCAGAGTGCAGATAGCTAGCTGCTTGAAGACTACAGCACACAATGACACGCAATTATACCATAACCCTTGGCTGCTGCCGAGGCACCATATCTTCGTACCGGTTGGAAACCATTTCGATATCATTCGAGTACTTTTCGAAAGCGCCTTGTCCGGACCCTGAGTTGGAAGGGGGATGAGATATATCAAAAGAGGCATGAGGCCTATTGCGATTTCTGAGGAACAAGAAAACAGCAGCAAAGGCAATTGCAACTACGCCACCCGCAACTCCGACTCCGATACCAATGGCTGCCCCTTGAGATAATCCCGAACCACCAGCAGGAGCAGCTGCGGCCGTTTCGCTAGAAGTGGGAGTAGAAGTGGCAGAAGTGGTGGCAGGGACCGTGGTGGAAGGGACAGCAGACGAAGTAGAATTAGAAAACGGAAATGTTCCCGAATGCTATGGTTATCTCAGGTCAGCAATCTCACAAAATCGATTTCACATGATACAGAGAGACGTACTACGCCGGTGGTAGTTGGAGGTGGAGCAGTTGACGTTGGCGCAGATGAGGTAGGAGGCCCTGTTGAGGCTGGAGGTGTTGTCGTTGGTGGACCTGTGGGTTGCGCTGAAGTCGGGGGTACCGATGCTGCTGGGACCGAAGAGCTGGAGGCTGGAGCTGTCGGGGCTGGAGACGTGGCACCTGCTGGAGTTGTTGCAGCTGGGCTTCCTGTTGCTGCACTTGAAGTTGGAGGAGCTTGAGCGCCGGTAGCCGAGAATGCCAGTTGTTGGCCTATACACAAGTGAGTATAAAGCCAATATCAAACTCGCGCCATGCGAGACGCAACATCAATGTATTTTCAACCCTTACCCTGACAAAACGATCCAGCTAGGAAAGCTTGAACTTGGACATCGGTAGAACCGCAGCCAGTCTGACCACAGTCTCGCACGCCAAATCCAAAATTGGCGTTTGCGCACAAACAGGCAGCGTCATCTGCACTGGTACAGGAGTATTGGGCGAATTGGCTTCTCACTTGATTCGCACAAGCCGGCTGTTACAGTTAACTCAGAAATTGCTAGAGCTTTAACATTGTGTTGAATAGACATACCACACAAGTCGGCGTATCCTGGGCAACAACACCATCGACAAAGATCAGGCCCAGTGCACCAAGCACCACCGGAAAAAGGGATCGCATTTCGAAAACGTGGATTTTGGTCGCGGCTCTCACGCTCAGAGAGGAGAAGGATGAGATGAAGTTGAGAGTAGTCGTCGAGAATGAACGAATTGGAGAGAAAGACAGGCCGAGGTTACCAGACGTCTCTCTCTCTTTCTCTCTTGCTCATATAACGTCGCAGAGCCAAGGAGGAAGTTCTATACAGAAGAAGAAGATTTGAAAAGGCGTCGACCGAGAGTTACCAGCACACACGGGTCGAACAGCAGCGAAAACGGGCTTGCACCGAAATGCGCAATATACACGAGAAAATGAATAACGCTGAATGAGTGGAATGCAAATCTCTCAAGCAAAGGGAGAAACGGTCTAGTGAGAATATCGAAGATCTGCGGAAGGAATGGCCATAGAAGGGGCGCAAGAAGGGAGAAAGACAGGCAAGAGAATAAAAGAGCGTAAGAAGTACAATTCGCAATAACGTCGTAGGGAGCGTGGGTGGTCAGCAGAGACCTTTGGGAAGGAAAAGAAGAATGAAGAGTCGGCTGGTAGTCCTAAAAAAAGATAGGATGGAAGATGAAGGCTTCCCCGAGCCTGGAGTTGATTTGGCGCTCCGTGCTAGGCTCCGTAGATCATTACAGGTAATGATGATAGGGATGCAATCCTGGTCAGGGTCCCACCTTCAGCACCAGCCAGCGCTAATAACGCGCAGCAAACAGCTGTTTATGCTGCTGGCCGCGGTGCCTGACTCCTAGCCAGACTGGGTACCTGCTTCATTCTGCAAAGTAGGGGGGATCTGAAACGTCGAAGTATGGCTTGGGGTCCGGCACAGACAGGCAGGTCGCGTGTCAGCCTATCGCCAAATATGCGAGGCCTAGCACGGGTAGCGCCTGGTTCCTGCGTGTGCATTATTTTAGCAATTAACATTAAGTTATTATTAGTGCTGCCACCTACTCGCAACAGCAATAATCTTCCGTGCCTACGCCCTGATCAATGCCGGAACTGTTACCCTGTGAAGCAACCAGCTACTGCCATGTTTTTTGGTGTAAGCGACCATACCAAGCAGTAAATATATATATATATATATATATATATATATATATATATATATTTAATTCAAACTGCTAAAGAAGCAAGGAAAATCTCGCAGAAGCAAAGAGAGTCGAGCTCCTTGAATAGCTACTGGCAGTATAAAAGCATGTTGCTCCTGAATTAGTAGATTTCGTTGTTAGCTGCAGCTATACTACTCGGGAATGGTGTATTCACTGGGCGATCCGCTCTCTCGTATGAGAGCAGGAGAGGACCTGCCTGGGACCTCCTAGGCGGTAGCTATAGGTCGCAACAGTGCACTGCATTCAGTGCATTTCATACCCATCTTGCCTAGTAACGTAGGTACCGCTCAGGTACCCAAGCCATGTCTGTATGTACTAAGGCAAGCGCACTAGTGGCACCATCAGCAATTACATTTGCAGATCCCATCTACAGAGCTCTTCTAGCGAAAATAGCTTGCCGTCAACCATCCGAGCCGGCCTCTTCCCACCCAGCCTAGCAACCAATCGCTCTCGGTTCAACCTTTGGATTTCTACGGCAACTCTTGGCGTGCATTGCAGGCCTGTGATGCCTTGCCAGAAAGGACGAAGAAGGCGATCATGGCTAATCCTGTAGGCGAGGACAGCTGGCTGGCCTATCTCGACGAAACCATCCGCAACGCCTCCGACCTCGAGAAACGCGTAAATGTCGTCGAGTTTTTCAAACGCGCTGTTGGCGCAGAGCCTGGAAGCTTGAGAATATGGCTAGCATACTGCAACTATTTCTGGTCCCTTTGGGCGGATAGCCAGTCTGATGCCGCTAGGTGGCCAGAGGAAGAGCAGATGATGGGTCGTGAGCTTTTCTCGTTTGAATCTGCCCTTGGCTTGTGGCAGCAGGGCTACGAGGCTATCAAGTATCGGATCAATGATAGCCATCTTCTTTGGGACCGCTGGGTATCTCTCGAAATGGAACTGCTGGAAAAAACAAAAACGCCAGAGGGCATCAAACGCATTACGCACCTCTACCGTGACCGACTCATAACGCCCCATCTCACGTGGGACGACACGTCACAAATGTACTCGACATTTTTATCGGAATACAATCGAGCTGCATGGGAGGAATCGATGAAAGATATCACGGGGCTGTCTCAAGACGCAAAGCGGCTTATGGGTGAACGAGATTCCTTCGAACTCAAGTTGCAACAGGCGTCCCGAGCCGACGACGTTGAAGTCCAAAAGAAGGCCATGATCGAATATCTCGAGTGGGAGACAGCACAGGTTGATGGTGGCCAAGATGACACTGATATCAACTTCAACCTCTGCTGTGGACTTTATGCCAGAGCTTTGACTGGAATATTCGCGTCCGATGAATCGATTTGGCACGAGCACATCGTCTTTCTCTCATCCTCATATGCCGACGCGAAAGCCCCTGAATTTCTTCTCAACGCCCTTCGTCGAGCCGTTCAGCATTGCCCCTGGTCTGGTCGCTTATGGAATAGGTTAATTCTATGCGCAGAGGAGGCGAAATTACATTTTTCTGAAGTGGAGTCAATCAAGCATGCCGCAACGAGCGAAAATCAGCTATACAAGCATGGTATGGAGAGTATGATCGAGATGTATGTGGCCTGGTGTGGCTTTCTCAAGCGCACCGCAATGGACGCAAGCGCTACCGATGAGGCTGTTGACGTGGCTGATGTAGGCCTGAGTGCCGCCCTGGAGGATGTCGAGGTTGTAGGCAAGAGACTCTACGGCAAAAACTTTCAGGGCGATCCGAAGTTTCGGCTGGAGCGAATCTATATCCAGTACTTGACCGAGAAGAAAAAAGCAATAGATGAGGCAAGATTGCAGTGGAACAAGCTGGCCAAGGCTCAAGTTCATGCTGATAGCCATGACTTCTGGTTTCGCTACTATATGTGGGAGATGCTCATCTTTTCTTCTACCAACTCATCCAACAGTCCCACGCCTTCTTCCGCAGGTGGCAATTTCCGTATACCGGTGCTTGCAACCGCTGTTCTTCAGCGTGCTGTGGACCGACCAACAATTGACTGGCCGGAAAAGGTGCTAGAAGTCTACATGCAGCACTGTAACGACTATGAACTATCAAATTCTGTACGCAGGGCGGCAGATATCGTGCAAAAAGCCGAAAACAGTATTGCAAAGCGACGTAGGCTAGAAGAAGAGGAGAAAGCTGCTGCATATGCTGCCTATTACAGCGCACAGACAGCGGTAGACCATGACGGGGCCATTGTAGAGAATGCTTCCCCAAGCCAGACGAAGAGGAAACGGGAAGATGCTGCCGAATCTCAAGAAGACACTGGCAACAACAAGCGCCAAAAGGGCGACCATGAAGTGCGCGAAGCTCAGTCTGGGCAGCGAAGAGACAGAGAAAATACGTCTGTCATTGTCAAGAATCTTCCCGCTGAGGTCACTCAAACAAAGCTTCGTCAATACTTTAAAGAGTATGGCCACATAAACAATATCACGGCATTTGTTCGAGAGAAGGATGGCCAATCTTCCACGGCATTGATCGAATTTAGTTCTCCGGATGAAGCTCGATCCGCATTGCTCAGGGATGGAAAGTTCTTCGGCCAGTCTCAGCTCACCGTCCAATCTGGCCATGATTTAACGATATATGTTGCCAACTACCCGCCTACAGCCGATGAAAAATATATTCGCCAGCTGTTTCAAGACTGTGGAGATATTTTAAGCATTCGATGGCCCAGCTTAAAGGTGAACTCGCATCGTCGGTTCTGTTACGTCTCTTTCCGTGACAGCGATGCGTCTGCCGAAGCCGTGGCGAAAGAAGGCACTCTACTTAACGGCAAGTACAAGCTCTTGGCTAAGTACTCAGATCCCAACCGCAAGAAGAACCGAGAAGGTGCTGTTGCCGAGGGCCGAGAAGTTCACGTTTCAGGGTTGAGCCCTTCAACTACGGAAGAAGAAATCCGCGAGGTCTTTTCGAAATACGGAACCATTGCAAGAATAAACGTTCCCAGAAGCATCAACGGAAAAGGTCGCGGATTTGCGTTCCTCGATTTTGAAACAAAAGATGAAGCCGAAAAGGCCGCATCCGAGTTGAATAAGACTAAATTTTTCAACCAAATCCTTCAGGTTGAGATCTCAAAGCCTTCTAATGTAAAGCCCACGGCCCATAGCGTACCAAACGACCGCGCAACTCCAACCTCTCAGGTGACTGAGGATGCTGAGGGGGACATAGCAATGGGAGGCTCCACTACTGCTGCCGATATTGCTGCACGCACCATCGCACTCATGGGTCTGTCTGACACTGTCAATGACGCTCGAGTGAGAGCACTTGTTGAGCCATTTGGACCCATTGTCAAGCTTGTCCTCCAGCCCAGCCATGGCGGCGCAAAAATTGAATTTGCAGACTCTTCCGCTGCGGGCAAGGCAAGCTTACAACTCAGCAACATGGAGTTTGAAGGCCGCAAGCTACGAGTCGGCTCTCTTGACGATCTTCGCCATGCCAAGGCTGAGAGGGTGCAAGATCGTATTGTCCCTCGTAGCCAGAGTTCGGCTAACAAAGACAAACCAGCTGGTAGCACGGAGAAGAGCTTCATACCGTCGTCAATGATTAGGCGACCAGCTTTAGGGAGGCCAGGTCCAAAGCGTGGAGGTGGCTTCCCTGCTCCAAGAATATTACCAATTTCTAATGTAAAGTCTACGGCCGAAGACACAAAATCAGGAGCAAAGAGTAACGCGGACTTTAAAGAGCTGTTTTTGAAAGGCTCGGCTGCGAAGGATATCAAGGATAACAAGGGGGACGGCAACTGAATCATAGTAATATATACCCTGATATGATTCTTAACGTGGCTCCGACATAGTATATAGTATTCACATGTATTTGCGTAAGAAGAAGTCATAGTAATTCTACTACCTAAATGACCAAATCAAATCTATCGCATGCCAAAACCAGGCACTGCCCTTATTCTTACTTCGATATAAATCGGGACTCTAACCGTTTCGCCTAGATGGATATGCCTATCCTGATAACCTCCAGCGTATGTTCCACTATTCTAATTTCGCGTCTGAATGCTGCAAGCCGGGTCCATTACCCAGCCAGTGAAAAGAAGGAAAAAGAGAAAATACTCAGGTCAAAGACTGTATGCTCACGGTGCCTACAGTCTTGTCCTGGTTGAAATCCTGGGAAAACAAACGTTGCCACACATCGAACCATTTTTCCTGCTGTGCGGTGAGCAGTTTTCCTGGCTGTTTGAAAGTTCTATTAAGCAGCTCGCGCAGTCGTGTACGCAATACTTTGATGACCAGCATCGTCTTCCAATCAGGGACAGCAAAGCGACCCCTATTTCCGTCCAATACTATAACACCAGAATAGAGCTGAATTTGAAGGAGGTACATTAGCAAGCCTGGTAATGTAGAAAAGAATGGGAAGATGCATATATTTGACTTACATCGCAGCGCACGTCACCACACAATAGCGCTATTGCGAAAGGCTCTGTTGCGCTGGTTTCCTGTGCACGATATACCCTATATCCTTGATTAGCCATGCCTTAGACAAATACATAAGCCTGGAATAAGCTGGTGACCCACGATTTCGTTTGCATTATGGTGTAGTAAGATAGCCATCTTGCATCGAAAAGTCCACGGTTGACCGAAGTTGGGTGAAGACTTATGGACTGGTTATTTCCTATATTACGAAGCCCTTTCGAGCCCGGGGCATCCCTCACGAGAAGCTTAGGGTAAAAGCTCCATGCTATAACAGAGGTAGAAACCAAATCGTTATCGCTGTTGAGATTTACTCTCTGGGGTACATCGACGAATTGCTGTTGACGGCGACCACGTCCACCTGAAGAATATCGCAGCTTCAATAGGCCCCGTCGCTCTTCCTCTGTCAATGACAAGAATCCGGAGTCAGCCAGAGAGGTTAGAAGCTGGCCCTTTAGATCCTCTATATTCGTGAGTGTCTGCTGGTTTAGATAATTCTTCCTGCAGAATTGGAACTCTTTGCCTATATTTCCACTCGACTGGCATACTCGTTTCCATGCTAGATATGCGTTATAGGTTGTTAGAACATCCGAATCTGCGCGACGGAAAGCGGCTCTGGCATTATTTGCCTGCTGCTGCTGTCCAAAGGTTGCAGAAAACGGCGATTTAGACGATAAAATTGCCGCCACAGTAATAGCCATATCCAGACATTTAAATATTGAACCCAATAAGATGAGTTTTCCTAGGAAAACATCCAGAGGTAATCTTGCTAGCTGATATCCAAGTGGTGTAAGGTCTTCAGCGCCTGTCAAAGCACGAACATCAACAAGCGCATCGATTGCTCGGCGTATATTCTTCGCCGAGGGGGGGTCCAAGGCGTCGCCTAACGTTTCCTCGATGCTACCTATCTTGCATATCTTGACTCGTATGGCCAAATCTTGTAAGGAAAGTCGAAGCATCTCTGGAGTTTGTTGATCGCTCATAAGAGTATCGTGCCTATATCGAGTGAACATGTGGAAGCAGAGTCCATTTTGCACACGGCCAGCTCGTCCTCTGCGCTGCTTCGCATTTGCCCTTGATATGAAAGTATCAATTAACCTAGAAAGCTGCTTCTTCTCATCGAAGCGCATTTCACGGTGTTTGCCTGTATCGATAACGCAAGTAATATCCGGAATGGTAATACCGGTTTCCGCGATATTCGTCGCCAGCACGATCTTTCGCATCCCTGGGGGTGGTATAAGAAAAGCTGCTTCTTGGTCCTCCATGGCAATCGTGGAGTGGAGAGGGTAGACAAGCCAAGTCTGAGCGAATCGAGGATCTCCCAATAGCATATCATTTAGCGATCTGATATCTGCTATACCCGGTAAAAAGACCAAGATTGCGTTGCTGTACTCTTGTAGTGATTCGTCGGTAGCAATTCGAGCGATGAGTTCCACAATGAGATCAATATCTATCTGGTACTCATTCATCTGAGCAAGAACAGCCTTGGTTCTATTTGAGTAACCAGTGAGGCTCTGTGCTATCTCAGATTTTAAGCCATCTACTTCAGTCGCCTCAGGAGCATCGTCATCGAGATCAACAAGTCGATCAGATTCTGATGTGCTAGGAACATAGCCAGTAAGTTCAACAGCATCTTCCAGGTAGCGGACCTGCACCGGGAAGGTTCTTCCTGGAACGTTTAGAACCGGCGCGCCGCCAAGGTATGCCGAAAACCGCTCAGCATCCACAGTCGCAGACATCAAAATAACCTTCAAGTCTTTCCGGCGCTTGAGGAGGCGTTTAAGAACAATGAGAAGGAAGTCGCTATCAATAGAGCGTTCATGTACCTCATCAAGTACAAGATGTGTGACTTCATGGAGATCATTGGAACCTTCGAGCATCCTCATGACAATTCCCGTGGTGGCATATACAAGTCGTGTTTCTTTGGATGTGTTGGATTCAAGGCGGATAGAATAGCCAACAAGGGATCTGGAAGTTCCCAAGTCGCCCTTCTCATCACCCAGCTCTTCGCTTACTCGACGGGCTAGAGATATGGCAGATATACGGCGAGGCTCCGTGCAATAAATCTTACACGGTTTACCCTGTGATAGTTCATGCTCCAGCAAAAAGGCTGGTACCTGGGTGCTTTTACCGCTACAACACAGTGAGTAATAGAAATTATAGCAAAGTGTATGATATCCCAACCTACCAACCAGTCTCGCCACAGATAATTATCACCTGGTTAGTATCGACAGCGTTGAGAACTTCACCCTTGAATTTCCACATTGGAAGCTGGACTCGAGATTGCTGAAATATTGTTGTTAATACGCCACAGTGCTGCAACAAAATAGCATAAATCAATAACATACCAGCATAGCCTCATACTTCTTTCTACTCGACTTCAAAGCCCACATCTTTTTCAAGTTTTCGTCGCTTTCAAAGTGCTTCGACCGCTCAGCGTGCCCTGATTCAGTTCCGTCTGAGGAGGCTTTGGCATTATTGCGACCTCGAAACGCTCCCTGTAGAACGACGCCATCTTCGAGCTCTTGATCATGTCTTTGGCGGACAAGAGCTCTGATTTGCTTCACAACCAGTCGGTCCTGTGCATCAAGATGGGATTTTTTGGCTTCTGCCATCTCAGACCAGAAGTCACGCCAGACAGCTGGAAGTTTGAGATTAACCTTCTCGTCTTTGGGATTACCGTTAAATATATGAAACAGGGCCACTGTAGCGATATAAGCCTCTGATTGCTTCGTATCTGGTGCGGCGACACTGGTCATAGTAAATGTAAAATGCGTGGGATCAATCGCGGATTCGACATCTGAGCTTGCGATGACTTGAGGAAGCTCCTGTGTCTTTGACCACAAAATATCCACTGAATGACGGTTGGCAAATGAAGCCTCGGAAACAACCGCGTATCTAATATTAACAGAAGGATCCCTAGTCGTTGTTAGCAATGTAGTAATAATTTTGGAAATAAGAGATCTGTCACACATACCTTGAACGGCAGGCTTCTTCCAATATTCGTTTTGGACTGACGCCTGTCCATTTAGAAAATTCTCGAATAACAAGCTTGGTGCCGTCTGAAGAGTTAACCACAGTCTGGAGCTTCCCTGTGGTCGGGTCCACCTCGCTCTGTGGAAGAGACTCGAATAAACCAACAATATCATCATCCTCAGCGTTCTCAGCCAGGAGGTCTTTAGCCATCTTCTCAGCTATAGCAGCGATATCATCATCGTCAACGACCTCAGACGCAGGATCTTCAGATTGAAGCTGGCTGTCTGAATCAACAACAGGGTTCTTTCTGGCCAAAGCCAGTTGTTTTTCCAAGACAACCTTCTCCTTCTTCCATTCCTGCTCAGCCAAAAAATTGTCAAAAAGAACATCAGATTCTATTTTCTTCAATTTGGATTCCAAATAGGCCACTGTCTCATTGTCTTTGGCTTGTTGCGTGGTGGGTTTGGACTGCGGTCCTTTCTTTTCCATACGACCTAGTTCGAGTAACTTTTTCTTCGTAGCGACATATTCCGGTATCAAATCTTCAGGCTCAATTTCGCCATCGAACGTTACGATAGGTGTCTTTGGAGGTGATCGGGGTTTACCCTGGCGATTACTCGATGCGTTACTTTTTTCGTTCCGGCTAGCTTCAGCTGCATTTAATTTAGGAGTGCCTGTACGAGAAGGAGTTGCTGATGTACTGTCCGCAGCGTCTAAATATAATATTAGATAATGGTACAACTGAGATTTGCGTTTTGATTGGCCATGGAGAAGCTAACCTTTGAGAACTGGTTTGGTCCTATTTCCATATGTAGGTAGCTCTTCGAGAGGAGTTTCACGAGCAAGCCATTCCAGGGCTTCTTCCAATCCCCATATATAATCCCGAGGGGCAGATGATATATTCGGCGCGATGTCCAAAATATGCTGTGTAGTGCTCTCAACAACGCTCTCAGAAAATGCTGCCCCAGAAAGAGCTTGCCGCAGAGTCCATATGCGTGATACCAGATCTTCTTCAGATGGCATCTTTCCAGGCCCAGCATTCTCAGATGACAAGCTAGATGCATAAAACCGACTTTCAGCCTTGATAAGATCAAGGATATGGTCCATCAACTCCCGGGGTAGCCATTTTGGTGTATTGATGGTCTCTGCCTGGCTCCGAAGCAGGCGTCGATCGGTCTCCAGTCGTGAGCATTGGCGCTGCGCATCTCGCTTAACTTTCTGGGAATACTTTTCTACAAATAGTTGCAGTTCGGATTCTTCGAGCTGTCGTTCGAATTCTTCGGGGCTTAGCACAGCTTCCTTGGCTTGTGCCCGTTCGTTGCTCTGTTCGGCTGGCGTCGATGTTTGTGGGGTAGCCTCTGAGGCGGCCGGAGGGGCATTCTTTGGAGTATTGACGCCTGAAGAAGGCTGTGATCCTACAGGTTCTACCACTTCCAAGCGAGGTTTGGACGCAACAGAGGTGGTTGCAAAGCCTCGTGCCGGGTTTGCTACCGTCTTCTTCTTCTTCTTGTTACCACCGGCCATGAGATAGAGCGAGAAGGGGTGTCGGTAGTTTAGGTGAGAAAAGGGGAAGTCAATAAATGCCTAATAAAGATGTACCTGAAGTGCAAAGATAAGATATCAGTAGATAAATGAGGGTACAATGGAGAAAGTTATTATGACCCAGTACTTCTACAATACTTTGGCTAGCTACATGGTGGTATCGGCACTACTTAATTCATTATCTAAGCACCCTTCCGTACCTAACATATACCTATGCTAAGTAATAACTGGGTAGCTAGATAAATAATTATATTATCTCGTGGATCTAAAAGGTTTGGTATGCTTTCAAGAAGAATTTAAATTAAATTAACCTTTTCTTTTTCTTTTTTTTTTTTTAAATCAATTGAATTTGAATTCCACCTTTTCTCAGTCATTTCGTCCTTTTAACGTTGCATCTGTTCTTTATATGCACCTACCAATGCTAGCACCTAATAGCTGCGTAGGCCAAAGCTACCAAATGTTGCTACTGCCTAAAAAGTCTATTTCAATTACCGTGCCTAAGCTGATGCCTGAGATTCTATTTGTCTATTTTTAGCTAGACTTGGCGTTCAATGAAGCACGCATGTGACAGCTGAGCGTCCAACACTCAGACTACAGTGAGGTTTGCCGCAATCCACTGAATGTCATATATCACTGATGTATGTTCTGTAGATGTCTCCAGTCTACCCTGTGCCTTTCTCCTTATGTTGTACCTAGTTGAATCTGCAGCAAGCTCCTGTAAGCAGTACTGTTAGCCTTTATGTCGACGCGCTTCACTAAGATCTTTCAGCTCTGTCATAATTCGTCCTAGGGCGCGTTCTGCCTGCATGGCGCACTACACCAAATCGTGTAGACTAGCGTAGCTACCACATACCTGCGCCCCTTTGGTCTGTTAGGCCTGACGTCTCGTTTCTTCTGGAAATTTCTCTCTTGAAATATCTTGCTAACTGTGGAGTGAAGCTGCTCTTTTAAAACGTCAACTGTGTGCTTCACTGGCGGTCTTCAATGAGTGGTGCTGAGACGTGCTCAGACTATCTTTCACAACGCCTTGGTTCACATAGTCTCAGTCAACGGCACTGAGTCAAGCAGAAGAGTCATCTTCTTTCCACCTTGATATTGACAGTATATTTACGTGTTACTATTCATTATTTGCTAATTAGCTGGATAAAATGTTTGCCTTCGACCAAGCCGCGCTACCCCAGATCACAACACGCAAAGCTCTCATTGTGGTTGACTTTCAAAATGAATTCATCGGTGATGCTGATGGCGGCCTGCCTGTCAGTCGTCCCGAAGGATTTGTCAAACGTACAGCTGAGATAGCAGCCGCCTTTCGCTCTGTGGGAGATGTCATCTGGATTCAGTCTCGGTTTGACAAAGCTCGTTTGATTGATGACGATCAAATCGTACTATCAGAGAACGCACCCGCTTCGCAACCTATATCCTCTCAAAATAAAGGAAAGACCATTATAACTGAGGCTTCTTCCGATGAATCTCTGGACCCTGAAGCTTTTCTAAGCCACGAAGAGCCTTTACACGCCAAGGCGTCTGATCCAGGGAGCAACGTCCCATTGGCTGTCGAGGAGGCCATTCACAGCAAGGATGTCAAATTAACAAAGTCTTATTACTCGGCGTTTCATGGTACACAGCTACTGCGCGCTCTGCGTGGTAAAATGGTTATTGAGGTTTTCATCTGCGGCTCTCTCGCGAATATTGGTGTCTATGCTACCGCTATGGACGCTGCTGGCCATGGTATGGCCATTACAGTCATAGAAGACTGCTGCGGGTATCGCCATGAGTCCAGGCAGGCTGCAGCGATAAAAAATCTCATTGAATTAACTGGTTGTGAGATTTTATCCTCGCAAGAAGTCCTTAAGACCTTAGTCCCAAGCAAACCAGGGACTAAGACTCTTAATGAGCCACCAGACTCAACATCTGCGCCAAGGGCAAAGGCCATTGTTAGCGGCGATGAAGATATCATACAGTCCTTGTCTGGTCTCAAATTAGATTCCAGCCCATCTGACCCTATCTCTGCGGTAAACAAAGCCAATCCAGCTCCTAAAGCCAAGGCCAAATCTCAAGAGACTGAAAAGGCCAACATCGAAGTTGAAAAAGAGAATAAGAAGGACCAGTCTTTGGTTGAAGATGGATCAGCGGGACATGTTGCGCCAGTTCCTACGCTTGCCGATTCTGAGAATGAAAGTGACTCGTCACCTCAGTACAAGCTGTGCGAAGGTGATACCGATGTCATATGTGATGCCCTTTCAAAGCCTTTAGCGGATGAAGCTTTTGATAAGCTTGAAAAGGAGGTGCTTTGGCAGCGAATGTCCCACCAGGGCGGAGAGGTTCCTCGACTTGTCGCAGTTCAAGGCAAAGTGGAAGAAGATGGCACGATGCCAGTGTATCGTCATCCTGCTGATGAGTCTCCACCCCTGTTGCCCTTTTCTCCAACAGTCCAAGCCATCAAAACTGAAATCGAGAAGCACCTTGGTCATCCTCTGAACCATGTTCTCATTCAGTTTTACCGCGACGGAAATGACTACATTTCTGAGCATAGCGATAAGACACTGGACATTGTAAAAGGGTCTTATATCGCCAACGTCAGCCTTGGAGCGGAAAGAACCATGATACTGAGAACTAAGAGGCTGGAAAAGGATCTTTCTGGGACAGCAGCAGCCAAGGACGAGAAGCGAAAAATTCAGCGTGCCAGACTTTCCCACAACTCACTCTGTCGCATGGGCCTGCAGACAAATATGAAATGGCTGCACGCCATCCGACGAGACAGGCGCGCAGATCGCGACAAGTCAGCTGCAGAACTGGCTTACGCGGGTCGCCGTATATCGCTTACCTTCAGGCAAATTGGGACATTTTTGGACCGTGACGAGACTATCATCTGGGGTCAGGGGGCAACCGGCAAGACCCGCGACGCCGCACATCCTATATCCAACGGCCAGAGCCCTGAGGCTGTCAAAATGATTCAAGCATTCGGAACGGAGAATCATGCCTCAGAGTTTGACTGGTCTGCCCATTACGGCCGTGGTTTTGATGTGTTACATATCAGCAACTCCCCCAGGTTCTTTGCTTCCGCAGATTCAATAGTGAATATGCGCATCACACTGATGCTGGCTGAGTATGGCATCAAATTTGCCAAGGGTAGTATGGCTTCTGGTTCCGAATCCCAGAACGATAGCCCGGCCAACTCGACAGGGCCATGGTCTCTGCCTATAAAGTTTATTGATAATGATGCTGCTAAATCCGTCATTCATGGCGACATGGCTATTATGCTATACCTTTACTCGCGCTATGGACCAGGCCGTGTCGCTGGATCAGGAGCCGTTGCTCGCAATCCACCAGACCTTGCCAGGCTATTCAGCCAGCTTCAACAAGGAATGAATCTGTTCAATATCTGGCGGCAGCTGAGAAGCGATGGAAGTATAGGTACTCGTGCCGGAGCAGTACCTGTGGCATTGAAGCAAGAGCTTGCTATTTGGGACGCTTACATTGTCGACGGCTTGAAAAATGAGCGTGTTCCATTCCTATGTGAAGATACTTTGACTCTTTCTGACTTTGTTGTCTGGCCAGTTTTGCATTCCATCGTAGAAGAATACGGCTCGGAGGTAGCGTTTAAAGGTCTAGATGGATTGCGGAAGTATTATGAGGCTGTTCGACAGTTGGATAATGTTGTTACTGCTGTAGGGAATCGCTAATTTCGAGACGTTACCAAGAGACGAGGGAGGGAGAATACTGCTATATTTTCCGCTACTCAAAAAATTTATCACCCGATTACATTGTAGTCTATTGTACATATGGAGCTTCACAAAGTGCTTCTACTTGATTAAACAAACTGGCAAATAAATAGCTCCAGATGGACAACTAAAATCGCGGCCTCGATGTCCACGATGGTGGTAGAATCCTTCAATTTAACTATTTCAAGATACAGCTCTTTGAACAGGGCTTTGCCATATGAGATTCAACTACTGAGCCGCGTCCCAAGGGAGAGGGTATGTGCCTACCCAGTCTGCGACTTCACTTCTCAGTTGCACAATCTCCGGATCCCTGTCTCCATTATCCAGATGCTCTACAAAAAGCTTAAGCTTACCAGGCGCCTTTTCGCCTCGCTCTTGAGCTGCCGCTCGGACAGTCTTATTGATGCGAGTCGCAATGGTGACGGCTCGGTCAACAACATCTGCCACGCGGACAAAATCGTCCTCACGGAAGCCACGAGTTGTCATAGCGGGTGTTCCCATACGAAGACCGCCGGGCACCAAGGCTGATCGATCGCCTGGGACGGTGTTCTTGTTCGCAGCAACGCCAACCAGCTCCAGAACGCGCTCCACTCTGCTGCCGTCAATGCCATGGGGCTTAAGGTCAACAAGAACAAGGTGGTTGTCGGTACCGCCACTGACAAGGTTATATCCTAGGCCACCTTTTCCCTTCTCTTCTCCAAGACGCTTAGCGAAGGCCTTGGAATTTGCTAGAACTTGGGACTGGTAGGCATGGAATTCCGGCGTCTGTGTCTGCTTCAACGCTACAGCAAGAGCTGTTATGGTATGGTTGTGGGGACCACCTTGGTGGCCGGGGAAAACGGAGTTGTTGATTGGACCTTCAAGGTCATACATTTCGTCCACTTTGGTCTTCGGGTTCTGCCTTCGAACACCTTTGCGGAAGAAGATTAAAGCTCCTCGGGGACCACGGAGACTCTTATGGCTGGTAGTGGTGACGATGTCAGCGAAGGGGAATGGACCGGGCAGCACCTTGGCGGCAACAAGGCCCGAGATATGCGCCATGTCTGCTACCATATAAGCATTGACCTTGTCACAAATTTCCCGTATGCGCTGGTAATCAATCAAGCGGCTGTAAGCACTGGTTCCGGCAATGATGATCTTGGGTCGGTAGATGGTGGCCAGTTTCTCAAGGTTATCGTAATCGATATAGCCAGTACGCTCATCCAGTTGGTAAGGCAAAGTTTCGAAATATTTGGATACTGCAGATATCTTCTTGGTCGGCGTCTGGTAGCCATGGGAAAGATGTCCGCCATGGGGCAAGTCAAGACCCATCAGTCGGTCATGAGTATCCATAAGTGCTGAATACACATAGAGGTTTGCCGGGGCGCCAGAAAGAGCTGGAAGCAGCAGTTATTTATTAGTTTGCTTGTTGGACAAAAGCTTGGAATAATTGTTGACTTGCCCTGCACATTGACTCCCCAAGACTTGGAGTCCAAGCTAAATGCTTCGAGTGCTCGCTGCTGGCATAGTCTCTCGGACTGGTCGATAATCTCATTGCCGCCATAGTACCGGGCGCCGGGGTAACCCTCCGAGTACTTGTCTGCAAGGAAATATTTGTTAGTTACTCTGAGCAGCCACTCGGCGACTTCAGCGTTTACGTACTTTGCATGACACTGCCCAGCGCATCGAGTACAGCCTGGGAGGTGAAGTTCTCTGACGGAATCAGGTTGATGAAATGCTTCTGTCGGTTTTTTTCCTGCTCCAAGGCTCAGCATGCGCAACACTTGCTATGTGGGCTGATTCTTCTGAGACGGACTCGCTCAATGATATCAAAAACAGCCGGGTCGGCCTTCTCAAGGTGCGCCGAAAGAAGCTGTTGGGTCCCAGTTAGTACATGATGCCTGCCATGGCCAATTGGAGCTCTGCCGACCTGCTGCTGGCCATCTTGGGCCAGTGAAGCTTTTGCTCGTCGAGTGATCAGAGATGCTGTGGTCACAGACGGCGGCCTTGTTGCTAGTCTTTTCAAGCCGCCGAGAGGCATAGCCCTGCTTCGCAAATAAGCTGCCATGGCGTCGGGAAGCTGAAGGCTGGAGACGTGGCGGCGCCCGACTTCAATTGCGACGCAAACAGGAATTTAAAGGGCGAGGCGGGTAGTTAGCGAGGCTGCGAGGATGCTGCTACAGAGGACAGAATGGCCCGGCGAGAAATTGTACCGGCGATGCTTGCCGCACGCAACCCCGATCGCGTGGGTTGAAAGGCGGCGCTCCGTAGCCTGGCCTGACCGTGATTATCCGGCCGCAAGTCTCGCCATCCCCCGCATACAACCCAAGGCAGTATAGTTTGCCGCCTACTAGTAGTGTGTAGTTACATGCCTTCCAGGTACCAAATTTCGCAAAGCTCCGCGGCCGGGCCCAAGCTGTCGTGAGGAATGGCAACGGAAGCGTGCATTTTACAAATAGTTTCACTGGTTCAGTGGAATGCGTTACATAATGTAATATCTAGCATGGAGCTACTAAGACTTGTACGTTCAAGATTGAAGTTTCCGATATCTTCAATTAGCGCCTTTTGAGTCATTGCAAGCTATACCTCCACACGATAGGATAGTACCCCGGCAGATGGCTCGCTCAACCTACTGTACCTGCCTGCCATTAACCTCTACTGTATTATCCAGCATCAAGACAAGACAAGGTAGGTAGTATTCCAAAGTAGCAGAGAAGGATGCGATTACGGCGCATCTTTCGATTCTTCGGCTCATCCTTTTCCCGCTTCCCCACAGCTCCCCGCCCCCGGCTCTATTCGGATGTTTAATACGTGATGCTCGACTCCCTTGCGCTGATTTCCTTCTTCCTTCTTTTTGAATTATCAACTAAAGTTGGGCGTGACGAGACTGCTTGGTTTTGCTTATTGGAATTCCGCTTCTTGCGGGAGCATGCTGATATGCCCTGGCGCCCTTCACCACCTTGAGGGGCAATTTGAAGGATCCTGATCCAACCCATAGTTGATGTACTCGTCCTTGGCCTCTTTGCACAAAGCTCCTCCTACCCTTTCATCCCCCCTCTGTCCTTGCGTACATGATCTTTTCATTTTCACCTTAATGTCTTTTCCTTGTTTCTCAACAAGAATGAATCATGTCTCTCACAGCTTGACTGTTAAATAAATCTTTTAAGAACCCTACCCTTAAACACTACACACCACTACATGCCCATTCATTTTCATATCCACCCGTCACCGCGAGGCTATTAAAATCTTCCCAGGTATCATAGACGTAAAATTTGTCATGCTTCAACAAGAGATCGAATAAAGTTCTCGAGCATTTACCATTTCATTTTTTTTTCAATGCTACATGCCACAAACCCATCGGTACGACTGTAGAAACCAGAAGGGCATAGAAAAAAGAACCCAACCCGTAGACTCCAAATGCAGCCCCTCAGACCGAGAATGTCCTTCAAAAGTGGTTTTACTCGTCATCCGCCAGCAGGGCGTTTCGCTTCGCCGCCACTCTCTCCAACTTGCGCTCACGAGCGGCCTTGGTCTTGGCACGCTTAGCATCCATCTCATCCTTGAGCGCCTTCTCACGCTGCTTCTCGGCCTTGGCACGGTGGATCTAAATTGAAGAGCAACGTTAGAACAGATATTTCACCTCGTAGCATACAGGTAAGATAAGGAGTGGCAAAACATACGTGCTCCACCAGGGCGCGCTTGTGCTTGAATGTGTTACCCTTGCTCAGGTGGTAGAGCTCGTGGTAGAGGTGCTTGTCGATCTTGCCGCTGGCACGGTACTTGACGAGGAGGCGGCGGAGGACGCGAAGGCGGCGCATCCAGAGAACCTGGGTGGGCATACGAGCGTCGGCGGTACCCTTTCTCTTACCGAAACCACGGTGTCGGCCTTCTCTTCGGGAGAGGTTGAGCTCGCGGGCTCGGGATCGCGAGTGCATGGTCACCGGCTTTCGGATAATGAGGCCATCGGCAACGAGCTTTCGGATAGTCTGGCGAGAGTTGGCGTTGGAGATCTCGCTCTGCTCGCTAGGATCAAGCCAAATCTTGCGCTTGCCGCAGCCAATGACTGACGCGGCAAGGCGCTTCTGAGTTCGCAGGTTGACCCTAAGCCATGAGAAATAGAAACTTTCGTCAGCAACATGTCCCCTCCATCGCCAATTGAAAAGATTCGAATCAAGTAAAAGGTCGTCGCTTTAATTAATTCATTCGTAGGCTTGCGTGTTGTCCAGGTCGGATAAATGTAATATCAACTCACATCTTGAATAATTTCGGTGTTGATGGCCGGCCCTCGATGGCGATGAGGTTGGATGAAGTTTTGGGGGAGGGTTTACGAGGCCAGAATTTCTGGAGAGGCTCGTAGCACTTCTGCTCAAAGTTTGTGGGTTCACGTGCACTAGGCCATAATTTTAGCACTCAAAGAGCGGCTAAGCGAGGGCTGGGATGAGTAATAGTCTGGCATTGCAGAACATTGATCACGTGATTGGCATTTATGTACCCACCTAGGTACCTAGGTAGGTATCTTAGCAGGCGATTAGGCCTAGTAGGTACCTGCCAAAGCTGCTACTACATATTACCTAGGTAGTACATAATCTCGAGCAAAGGCAAACATGCACAAGCCAGCCTTAGTTCCATTTCGCAGATATTCAAACCACACAACAAAGAAGTAAAAAGTAGGGAAAGAAATCAGTGGGGCTGCTGATGATGCTACTTTTTTTTTTTTTTTTTTTTAATAACACCAACGCCGCAAGTCTATAGCAAATCGTACATGCAAATCTGATTTGATTTGGAAGAGTTCATCTTGCATTTCTCATTGTAATTTCATGATAGCGGTCAAACATAATGCCAGTAATGCCAAGATCAAATTTTATAATGTATTTCTTGTTTTGTTTTCTAAATGACCTCATAAAATTGTGTCTGCCTACTGCAGGTATAATGCTGGCGTTTTATAGCTATAGCGATTATCTTTCTGTGGTTTGGCTCATACAGCTGCCTCTCCATCAAAATCAACTTTTCCCACGCTCCATATTTCTCGTTCATCCTCCAGCTCATCATTCGACAGTCCCAAGCTCCCTTGTCCTCCCTCAGCCTCTCTCCTCTCTCTCGCCTGGACACCTAGCCTCATGGCAACTCGCTTGAAATAGTCACTCATGCTTCTCTTGGTGTTTGGAGGCAGATCATTACCCGGCCCTCCCATATACTTATCAAATATTCGGCTCTCTTCGTCTGCGACACTGAACAACTCAACAAATGCTGCTTCAGCGGATAGCTTTACAGGTATTACTGGGTCCCTGACACTCGCGAAAATCGGCGGCGCCAACAGTGACACATGAGGTCGTACTAAATCAGCATTCTTTCTGCTTAGTGTACGAATGGTCACCAGAGCGAGTCGCCGTGAGTCTGTAGCATTGCCCGGCTGGATGATGAGCGCCAAAGCATCGAATATCTGTTTAGTGTCATCAAATGATTTTGGAGGTGATGAAAGCAGAAATTTCCCCGTGGCGAGGATAAAGTTGTCTGCGATATAGGTCTACGTAAAATAGATTAGCTGGTAGCCAGAAAAACGGTTTCTGAGACCGGACTTACTCGTTTATCACTCATTCCTCCACAGAGCAGCCCTGGTAATTCATCAATTAAACCGCTCGACAACAAGATGTCTGGCGACTCAACCAAAACTGAATTCAGAGCCAAGACGGACGAGTTAGTAAACTGAGGAGTTATGACTCTATTTCTCAGCAAGCTGATGGCGACATCTTCAGATACATTCTTAATCAAAGCGCCGAGAAGCTTTGCATTAGTGACTATCATGGCCTCATCTCTCTCATCAGTGTCCGCGTCGATTAAAGACAGTACAGCTGATCTAGAGGTTTCGCCCATGTTTGCGCCAGCCCTGCTGACCACTTCATACAAGGCTTTGAACATCGCCGTCCTGACACCTGGATCGGTGGTTTTTGCTCCCGTCACTAGCTCAGTAATCAAAGGATCGATTCTGGGCGTATAATTGATCAAAGTTCCCAGGGCCTTTGCAGCTCTAGTCCTCAAAACCTCGCTAGAGGTATCTGCTAGAGACTTAGCAAAGGTTCGTTGAAGCTGAGGCAGGAAAGGCTTCAGCGCTGTTGGCATTTTCTCAAGTAAGCCATTCAGCGTGAGTAAAATGGCCGATTTTACTTCAGTAGCACGCTCAGAAACCACACGGATCAGCGGTCCTGTGATTTGGGTGACAAATGGCTTCAGAGATGCTTCGCTTGTCCGGTCAACAATATCAGAAATACCGAGAGCCGCTTGCACTCTTTGCTCCACAGTGCCGTTGATGAGGCCCTGAAGAAAGATGGGAAGAACGGCACTGATTCCCTTGGGAAGTTCGAATCCTCGCAAATTGGCACCTGCAACCCCGGTACGCTGGAGCGTCTGTCGAGTCGATAATACGAGTGATTCCATTTCTTCCTTTTTGAGCTTCTTCGTAAATCCGCTGAGCGCACTCCAAGCAGCCTTGACCACGTCAGAGTCTCCGTCATCAAACGAATTTAACAACGACCTAATAATGTCTTGGTTATAGCGAGAGTAATCTACGCTTGACTCAGAGAAGAAATTTCCCATGTGCTGAGCTGTAGCAGCCCTCCGTCGGTGATCTTCATGTTTAAGCAGGCCCAGAAGAACATTCATGACAGTATTAAGGCCATCATATTCGTCAATAGACTGAATCACTGTGTCAAATGACGCTGCTAATTCCTCTCGCAATCCTTCTTCGGTACAGTTAATTTCATTCTCCATCAACGACTGGATAATATTGGGTAGACGGCGATTCATGGATGCGCCAGCAACCCTTGATAAAGAAGCCAAAGCCTTTGCATCAAATGCTGAAATTGGCGGGGTTGTTAGAGTCGGTATGAGATTAGGTAAAATGATATTGGACCGAGTAGAGTCAGTCAAAAGCGTCAGAAGCGCTGACAAGGCATTGTCTGCTTCATTTTCAGACCGAAGGAGGTTGAGTAGGAAGGGAAGAACCTGGTCAACTGCCCGTTTGCCGAAAATTTGCTGAAGGGAGTCAAATGCCTCTGCAGCCGCCTCTCTAACCTCTGCATCCGAGTCTATGAGAGCAGTACGGACAACAGAAATGAGCGTCTTTTCGTGGTCTTCTAGAGACTCTGGTGACGCAGACGAAATAAGCTCACGGAGGGCAAGACATATGCCCTGTTTGGCATCGGTGTCTGTAGAAGTCTGTAGTCCTGTTTCCAAAGTAGGCAAGAGACTAGCAAGAACACCATCGCCCGCTTTTCGGATTAGCTCTCCAAGCGCGTTACTGGCAATGACTTTATGTTCCATGTTGGAGCTGCCAAGGCGTTGGATCAGTAGCCTTGTTAGAGTTGGTACCAATTCTTTCAGCGTTCTAGGGCTGTGAACAAGAGCTTTCCAAACTGAAATGGCAGCAGAACGAACTGCTCCAGCCGTGTCGCATCGACATATGTAGAGAGTTGACAAGATCTTGTCCCGTTTCTCTTCTCCGAGAACTTCTTTCAAAGATGCACTTGCCTCCTTGGCATTTTCGTCATCTTCATCTCCTGGCTCTGCACCAGCTTTCACTCCCGTAAGGTTGAAGAGAAGATCGCCAACAAGCTCAACAGAGCTAAGACGAATTCTGTAGCTGTCATCCGCCAATCCTCGCTCCAATTCCGGTAAGAGGAGATCTACAGCCCGAATTGCAAAATTTTTAACAAGCAGCCGTCCAGCGCGAAGAGCTGTTTCACGAATAGATTCCACATCATCGGCCAGGCCAGCCAAAATAGGGGGGACAATTCGACCCAAATATGCAGAAAAGCTATTGCCAAAACAAACAGGGAGGAATATGAAGAGTGACATGAAACCTTCACGGACAGCAGGCTTCGAAGACTCCACGTTTTGGAGGATTGTCGGCAGTGTTTCTTCGAGTCTGCTTGTACCCAAGCCAGCCAGGACTTCGCTCAATGCTTGCGCAGATCCAAGACGGTCGCCAGCACCAGTATCCGATTTCAAAGTCTGCATCAACTCGGGAATGAGATTTGGCAGCGTATCCTCTCCCAACTTCTCGACCAAAGAGCCAAGAGCTCTGGATGCCGTCGCACGGGTCGTGGGTACCGGATCAACGGCGGCAATCTTAAGCCCGGAAACAAGGACCGGGAGGTGCATGATAATGTCTTTCTTTTCCGTTAAGTGAGCCAAACTTCCAATTACTTGTGCTGCCTTGCGCTTTGTATTTGAGCGATCTCCCAGACCACGTTGCAAGATACGAGTGATCAAAGCCAGAGAGGGGGCGTCAAGGTAGTGCACAAACTGAACCTTGATCAATGATTCCAACGCCTCGTCGGTATATTTAGTTGGATCGCTGAGAGCTTTCAGGATAATGTCAACTAAGCTCTTTACTTCAGGGTTGTTGATGACATCGCCGAATCTCTTCAAGCTTCTGTTAGCGGCGGCTCTAACTTCCTTGTGGCTATCGTTGAGCACACTCGTTAGAGGGGGGATGATATCAGGTAAACTGGTAGCAAGCTGATTTGGGTCAAGGTATGCCATTGCACCGAGAAGATCACAGGCACCTCGTTTGCTACGCCACTGCTGATCGTCAAGTCCCTCCAGGAGAGTCGGCATGATCTTTTTAACGCCGTATGAGCTTAGTTTCCCAAAACAAGCTTTTGCGGCTGCCAAGCAAGCATCTCTGACATCTGCATTGGCGTCTCCAAAACCGCTAAGGAGCAGGGGTACAATTTGAATAACATAAGGCTCGAAAAGGCGGCCAAGTATACTAGACAGCAGCTCAAATGCCAGTAGAGCTGCCTCTCTTTGATGTGAGTCCTTCTTATTTTCCAAGGCACCTCTGAGGTCTGACATGATTCGAAATTCCTTAATAGTAGATATACCACTTCCAAGGATTAAGCCTGCTAGACCGTAAGCAGCTCCTCGTTGGGTGGCATATTTCTTAGAATTCAGAAGCTCATTCATCAATTGCAGCACATAGTCGGGCAGTTTTGATGGATAGGCCTTAATAAGTGGAGGTAGGCATTCAGCAATAGCATATTGAACCATCTCAGATGGGGTGCTCAGTGTTACCAAAAGACGCTCAATCACAACCGGGATTTTCTTGTCACCTGCATCCAGATGGCGAGCCAAAGCGCCATACATGATAACAACAGCCTCGTTGACGCGATCCACTTCGTCGCTATTTTTATCAGGCTGTTCCAGGGTCGTCTCAAATTTCTTCATCAGCTCGTCAATTATGCTACTTCCCTGGAGTTCGATGATCCTTATCGCAGCATCAAGAGTTTCGGTACGAACAGAGGCGTTCTTGTCTGCCAGAGGCCCAGACTGGATCAAAAAGTCGAGTAACTGTCCCGCTTGGGTCGGATCCAGGACAATAGCAAGTTCTTTAAAACCGGTGGCTATGCCATGTCTCGCTTCCCACGGGTCAGATAGATCCATCTTCTTTGGCATCCCAAACTCATCAAGAAGCTGGACTTTTGGCTTTGCCATCTCCAAATAGATAGATTCTAATTGAGGAATCACTGCCGTCAAAGTTTCCTTGTGGATTTGCGTCGCTTTCGCAAGTGAGCGTGCTGCAGCCCGGCGAAGTTGTCCATCTTTGCTGCTTAAAAATGGCACCATAAACTTAGGGACTTCGGCGTTGAGCTGGAACCCGCTTTCTTCCCATATCTCCTTTCCGAGCTCCTGGTTTTCTTCTATATCATCATGGCACGCTAGCCAAATCTCATTATTATAACCGAGTTCAGTCATATCAATGTCCGCGCTGATTGATTGCAAAACAGCAGTTCGGACACTGGCTTGTGATACCACGGCCCCTTGAGCAAGGACTAGCATCTCGTTGACAGTGATGTTTGGTGCAATGCACCGGCAGACGTCAGCAAAACAATCCTTGATGATTTTGTAGTGCTGAGCATGGTTTTTCATGGAGTGAACAAGAACACTCAAGAGTTCTGCGCGTGGTATTGATTCATCAGCAAAGGTAATGCTGTGAAAGGAGATGAACTCCACAGCCAGTACAATTTGAGTATCTCGCTCATCTGGAGCCTCGCCAACTCCTCCCTCTCGCAAAACATAAAAGAGCAACGGAAGGATGTATATTAAAGATACCGCATCAAAAGGCCGCTGCTCGCCAGCAAATCGAAGACGATACAAGACTCTTGTTGCAAGATCGGCGAGTGATTCGTCTCCATAGATTGCTGGCAGCGACAGATTTCGAAGTCTAAGCGTAGCGATTCCAATCGAAGGGCGAATTGGGCCAAGCCTGGAGTTCACTTTTTCAGAGCAAGCGATGTAAACCTTGGAGGCAGTATCGCCTATAATGAGGCTCGCACCAGCTTCCATAACTGCAAGAAGTGACTTGATACCGGATCCAAGCCAGAGTGTTGCATCAGTGGGCGGTCCAGCAGCAAGGGAGTGTACAATTCCGACGCCTCGGTAAAGTCTAGCTTCGATTGCTTGAACAGATGCTCGAATTTGAGCCTCTTTCTTCAATTGTGCATTTACTTTTGACGTCTCCTCTGCAGTCAGTTTCCGTTGCGGACCTTTCTTTTCTTCAAGTTGGGCTCTCAGCTCCTTCTCCCATTTCATGATATCGTAATCTTTGGTGTTCTTATTCGGAATATCTTCTTTGCCCTTTTTAGCAAGGACATCCACGAAGCAGACTCCTTCTTGGGTTCTAAAAATCGCGGCATCAACGGGCCCAATAGACTTCACAGGCTCTGGATCCAAGTCATGGGTTATAAGATCTATTAGACGGGGAATGATAGTGTCTGGGGCAACAAAGGCCAATTCAGCAGCTGCGTTATAAGCTGCAGTTCGAATAATTTCAATCTGAGGCATTCCCATTAGCGGCGAATATATACCTTGAAAACATAGTAAGAACAATACCTTCTGGCCCGCTGAGGTGCGTTCGCTTATCTCCTTTAGTAATGGATCCGCATATTTTTGGGCAAGATTTCCGGGATCAATGCCCATTCGAATGCATGTGTCTATCCAATTAGCTCGGGGTATTAGCTCTGTTCGGCAGAGAATTAGCAAACAACAAGCTTGCTGCTCCAATGTTTCTAGCGATGCGCTGCCTCCAAGCGTTTCCAACTCCTTAGAGCTTATGCATATCGACTTTAAAACTCTAACGAAGTCTCGCGATTCCGTAGCGGAGTCTTTATCTCCAGCTTTGATAGAATGAGTCAAGAGTGACCACAGGCCATCAGCGATAATATTTGCAATCATGCTGGGATTTTGAGCATAGAGGCCGGTAAGGGATCTGGCGCTTTCTTGTCGTACATTCGACGGCACAGAAGTGACTGCAACTATATATATCATGGCTTCTGACCATGCAAGAATGATGTCTCTCTGAGTTTTGCTATCCAATCCTGTTGCAACAGAAGATAGAGCAAGACGGAACCAATGATAGTCTTCTTCGCTCCCAATTTTGTTATAAATCTTTGAGTTCAAGAGGAAAGATTGTATGGACGCTAACGCATGGCTTGTCGTTGACAATTTCAACAGATTTTGTGCAACTTTTGAATCGGAAGACCATCGTCGAATAGCGGGGTATATAGCAGTGAGGATATAGGCTCCAACGATAGTCCCGCTCTGGGCAGTCAACGTGGGATTGGCAACAACTTCGTGGAAGTTATCGATGAATTTAGGAATAACTGCCTCTGTGAACGAAGACAGTGTGGCGTTTGGATCTGAGCCATCTATGGCACGAAGGATAGATCCTACACGAAGAAGCCAAATTTTTCGAATTGCCGCTTTTTTATCCGCTAATCCTTTGAGCAATACAGCTAGGACAGGTTGCGAGACTTCGCTATTGCCATCAATCAGGACATTGACGGCTCGACACAGTGTCAACGTTTCGGCGGCCAACGCTACCTCATTTCCTTCTTTGCCAGCGACAACAGCCAAAAGAGTGGTCATTTTCTGGGCATTTGGGCAAGACAGGGGAATTGCTTCTAGCATTTCTGCGTGAAGAATGCGATGATCGGCGGATGCCAATTTACCAGTCTTCAGGGGGCCTCCGATCTCTTCGATAACTTGGTCGATGGCATCTGAGTCGTGGCATTTGGCAATAATAGCTTGGAAGGAGGCTAGAACTCCAGTGCGGATCAAACTATTAGTCGATTTAACATTCGAGAGTAACAGCTTCAGAAGTTTGCCGGTCAACACTTTCGAGAGGTCAATTTCGGTGGGCAGAGCCTTCACTAGGCTGGGAAGAACACCGTCCAAGGCTACTTCAGGGGTACGAAGTAAGCTTTTCTCCAGGGGCGGAACAACGCTGTTCTGAAATTCGTCAAGTTCCGTACAGCCAGAGAAAAAATCGCCGAGTCCTGCAGCGACATGTTTTGATATCGTAGTACGAGAGCCCAAGATCTCCCGATTATAAAACTCAAGATACATGGACTTAAGAGTCTGCAGAGTAGGTAGTAATGCAGGTCGCCGAACAGTAACTCCGGCGATGACTCCCAGAATAATGGAATTTTTCGCAGTTGGTGTGCTGCGTTTGGAGGTTAAAATCGTCACAGCATCAGTTAAATTCTTGGGTCCCGAAGTTGGGGAATTGAAAAGCTTTCGAAAACCTCTTCGGGTTACTATAATGGCTGAGTGCGCCAGCGTAGGCCTTGAAGATGGCCCTACACTCTTTTCCAGGACATCTGCATATGAAAGCAAAATCTCGTTGCCAACTTTTTCCCACGAGGATTCAGATAACTGTTGCATAAGAATGCTGCACCACTCGGCCAAAACAAAGGCGCTGGATGTAGCAATTCCTTGCTTCGAAGATTCCTGTCGCAAACATCTTGCCAATTGTTCCAACGTTGAGGAGCTCTCGTCTCGCGTGACGATTGATACCAGGCATTTTTGGGCTGCCAATCTCGATTCACGATCCTGGTAGGATGGATGAGTGTTGAAGACCAGTTGCAGAACTTTGGAAGCGAATTCGTCGTCAGACGCTAAAGAGACGGTCAGCTCATTCAAACGTTATCAAAGTGACACAACTTGGACGTTACAATTCTTAGCAACTGCCTCAACCAAATGCTGCAGCTCGGCGATTCGCACAGCAGGGGACGCTGACGCTAGAGCTTGGGCAGATAGAGACAAGTCGGCATAGTCTTCGGCAGCGTTGCTGCTGAGAGCATGTTCAGACATATCGACTCACAACCCTGGCGAATGATGGCGGACAATCATTGGGGCTCTTAGAATTTTCGATAAGTCGTTGGCGATAGAGCTTTGGAGGATAATTCTGTGCAATACTTCATTAGCAGGTACTAGTAGCAAGCCCCGCAGCTGCCACAAGACACCCCGCGCTACTCCTTGGTGGGAAAAGCGAGGTACCAGCTAGTGCCACCAGGGTGCTCGTACTGCAAGCCTCTTGTCTTCTATCCTATACGATGACTATAGTCCACCAATACTTAGAATATAAACTTAGAAAAACAACATATACAAATCTTCGACAAGGTATAACAATCTTTGAACAAAGCATACACTCTGCATTGAGGTTGTAGGTTAATAAATCGTTGACATTCTACCAGGTACTTCCGAGTGTCGCTGCACGCCTGGTACCAAGGCATGTACCTAGGTAGCTTCATACTAAGGGAACAAGCACTCAGACTTTATAAGTCTTGCTCTGCACAGGGAAATAGGCGTGGGGGTTACAGAAAACATTGACGATGATTGATTATGTATATGAGCTGATGGATATATATCGGTTGTATTTAAATAGCGCTCGGCTAAAAAAAAATAGTAAATGAAAGGAAAACAAAACTAGGAGCCATTATCCGACGGCAGTGTACCACCACTCTGCTGCCCGTGTAGGTAGACAGCTTACTTGGAGAAAGACCTTTGCAGAATTGTCACGAGACATCCACCAGTGCCTACTAGTAGCTTAGCATAGAGTTCAGCTTTTTTCTTTAAGATGAGTTTTCCTATCCTGCTGCCTAACGCCCCCAGGTCTGCTTCGTATGCACAGTAGCTTTCGTGCCCGCACGCGCTAATCCTGCTATCCACCCAAGACTGGAGATGCGGAAACCCAGAACTTTGTGGTTGAATCAAAGGTCTGCGGCAAGCTCCGTCAAAGGCGGCATCGTGAAATAAAGGGGGTAGGGCTATCAGAACGAGGGTGATAAGAGGAACGTCAATTGGAAATAGCAAGCATTATTTGATGGATAAGTGGGCATAGGGCTCAATCCCGGCGTCTTTTCCGATTTCACCACAGATGATGAGCAGCAACATGAATAATATGCCGGCCGGATCGACATGGCAGACAAGTGGCAATGCTAAAGGCTGGCATCCACACCAGCCTCTACAGCAGTACGACAGCCATGGCTATCCACGTTTTTCCATGGAGCATCCTTAGTCGCCTCCACCACTATAGATATTGCCGTAAGAGCGACATCGGGAGATGTAAAGGGAATAGCATATACGCCGTCGGCATATATATATCGTCCTCTTCTCCCGCGTCGACGTCTGACCGTACATAACCTCCCCTCAAGGAGATAATCATGGCTTCGACGGTGAGAGCTCCCGCGTTTATGCTGCGGCTCGCAGCTCGCCGAGCCTTTACGTTCACATCGGCCAATCGCTTGCCATTGGCCGCAGCAAGAAAGCTTCATACTGTGCCACCACGACAGGACAAGCCCGGCAGCCACTCTCAAACAGATAGCGATATTGAGATTGAATACCCCGCCGAGCATGAGCTCCCAAGTAGTAAACCTGTCATTGGCACCGGTGGCCAGTATGTCAAGCCCACGCTTGCTAGCTTCTCTCTTGATGGAAACGTCGGCGTCGTCACTGGAGGTGCGAGGGGCCTCGGGCTTGTGATTGGCCAGGGAATGGTCTACTCTGGCTCTGATTTAGCCTTGGTCGACATGAACAGTGAGATTTCAAGCACTTTTCCTACGTCATTCCGTTGGAGACATCTAACACGACAGCAGAGGAGGAGGCCGAAAAGCAGACAAAGCTGCTTGTAGATGCGTTTATTAAAGAAAACCCCAATGCAGAACGGTTAGTGGCTCTGGGTGAAAGAACTGCACCCCTCTTGATGCACGCACAGTACCTATATACAGCTGTCTAACACGCCTGGTTGCTCCTTTTTAGCATTCCCAAAGTGACGGCACATTACGCCGATGTAGCGGACCCCGACTCTGTCGAGGCCTGCATAGCTGAGATTATCCAGCAACATGGCAAAATAGACAACTTGGTCACTTCGGCTGGCTTCACTGAAAATTTTGAGGCCGTCAATTATCCGATTGATCGACTTCGAAAACTTTGGGCTGTTAATGTGGATGGCACATATTTGTTTGCTACCTCAGTTGCCCGCCACCTGATGGAGAGGAAGAGCCCTGGCAGCATGGTTATGATTGGCAGCATGTCAGGATCCATTGTCAATGTTCCCCAGCCTCAAGCGTAAGTGATGCCGATATATTTGAGCACTCCTTCACCCCAACAGTGCCGCGAATAGATTTAGTAGAAGAAGGTCCAGTCGACTGACGAAAAAACATGAGTTAAATTAGGCCTTATAACGCTTCGAAAGCTGGAGTCCGTCATCTAGCAGCGTCGCTTGCCGTTGAGTGGGCTCATGCTGGCATTCGAGTTAACTGTATCTCGCCAGGATACATGCTAACCGCATTGTGAGTTACCATTTCTGGTCCTTTCTCGCCGCAGAATTGGCCAATTAACTTATATCTTTGCTTAGAACGGAGAAAATTATGGACGAGAATCCAGAGCTGAAGCAAAAATGGGTGTCGCTCATTCCTCAAGGCAAAATGGGCCAGCCCAAAGATCTCATGGGCCCTGTGACATTTCTACTCTCTGATGCCAGCCAATACGTAACAGGTGCTGATATTCGTGTGGATGGCGGATACACTGTCACATAAACTCCCCCAACTATCGGAAGTCGGATCAAATCTTGTCGTTTCCAATAGAAAGTAATATCAATCGTATCCACTTTGAAATAAAAAGCTTTTACATATTAAGACGCGTATCACACATGGTGCAATATCGCCCAGGCTAACCGTTAGCGATGGAATACCAATAGATGATCTATAAATACAAATTATCATCGTTACTGGCCCGGGGAAACTAGTCTTCCTTGAGCTCTTGAATTGTGCTCCCAGCCACCGGCCAAAGCTGGTCCACCGCTGGCCTTGGCATAACTCTCCATCCTTGCTTCTAATTCGGGTCTGAAATGACGAATGAGACCCTGTATAGGCCAAGCAAAAGCCTCGCCGAGAGCTATTAAAAAAACATGTTAGAAGGGATGAAAGGTCACAGTAAAGAGAAGAGCAGCACTTACCACAGATGGTGTGACCCTCAACCTGTTTTGTTAGCTCCTGAAGCATATCGATTTCTCTCTCTCGTCCCTGGCCCTTCTCAAACCTGCTCATTATCTGCTCTGTCCACTTGCTACCTTCACGGCATGGTGTGCACTGGCCGCAGCTCTCATGTCGGTAGAAATGGCTCAAGCGGCTAATGGCGCGTACAACGTCGGTACTCTTATCCATGACAATGACTGCTGCCGTACCCAGACCAGATTGGCTGTCTTTCAAGGCATCGAAGTCCATCAATTGATCGTCGCAAACGTTTTTGGGCAGAATTGGGGTTGAGGAGCCACCGGGGATAACAGCCAGCAAGTTATCCCAGCCACCGCGGACTCCGCCGCAGTGTTTGTCAATGAGCTCACGAAGAGGGATGGACATCTCTTCTTCAACAGTACAAGGGTTGTTCACATGGCCCGATATGCAGAACAGCTTAGTTCCTTGGTTACGCTCGCGACCAAATCCAGCGAACCAGTTTCCTCCGCGGCGACAGATAGTCGGCGCAACGGCAACAGTTTCCACATTGGCAACAGTTGAGGGGCATCCGAAAACACCAACGGCGGCAGGGAAGGGAGGCTTGAGTCGTGGCTTTCCAGGCTTGCCTTCTATAGACTCAATCAAAGACGTCTCCTCTCCACAGACATAGGCGCCAGCTCCACGGTGGATATAGACATCGAAATCGTAGCCAGAACCACAAGCGTTTTTGCCAATCAAGCCATCGGCGTAAGCCTCGTTAATGGCATTCTGGAGAATGGCAGCTTCATGGTAAAATTCGCCACGGATATAGATATAGGCGGCGGTAGCATTCATTGCTCGACCGGCAACAAGACAGCCTTCAACAAGTTTATGCGGATCCTTTCTCATGATTTCCCTGTCTTTGCAAGTGCCAGGCTCGCCCTCATCGGCATTGACCACAAGGTACCGCGGTTTCGTATCTTTTTCCCAGCCTTTGAAATTCATGAAAGACTGTTTTGGTGTCAGAATCTCGTCAACGTCGCATTAAAGGTCGAAGGTCGTGACATACCCACTTGAGACCAGAAGGGAAACCGGCACCACCACGTCCACGTAAACCAGATGCCTTAATTTCGCTAATAATCCATTCGTCGCCCTTCAAAAGGATTTCCTTAGTCTTGTGCCAATCGCCCATCTTCTTAGCACTCTGGAGGTTGACGGGGAGTCGTCCGTAGAGATTCTGGAAAATCCGGTCCTGATCTCTCAGCCCTCCGTATGTTCGTGCGGGGCCGCCATCTTGAACGGTTGCTAAGCCTCTCGTAGCGCTTCGAGAGAGACTGCTGCTCTTTTGAAACGTTGCTCTGGCAGACAGCATGGTGATGTTGCGATACGTTGGCAGGGGGGGCAAAATGGCAGAGTGAAAGCTGGTAGAAGATTGGTGGCAAGACTTTGAATTGGATTTGATAATGGAGCTTGCTGATTGGTTAGCTTGCTGCTTAGTGTTCCTGGTTGAGACATTAAGAGAGGGACAAAGCTTAGTATAATACAAGCGGCCAGTAGCTGGAATATTATAAATATAACAGGTATTATATAATTAAAATTTGTATATTAAAGTATTAAGTCATAGCTGTTATTTAAAATAAAAATTACTGTGTAAATATTATAAATATATTAACTTATTAAATATATAAAATTTTTAAATTATAAGTGTTATTAATAATAATTATATATATATAAGTATATTTAAAATAAAAATAAAAATATTGTCTTTTTAGTTTTATTAATTATATTTTTATTTGATTTTATATGCGATATTAGTGTATTAGTATTACCTATGTACCTAGGTAGTTTAGTAGGTACCTTAGTAGGTTATAGGTACTTTACTAGATACTTTACTTGAGCTTAGTACTAATTAACCTAAATGTGGGGTCTTTCCATCCATCCCTAATACGAGTGACATTGATATTGCAGCTTCGTTGTACTAGCATTGCTCACGGTCTGGCACGCGTCATAGCTTGCACACAATGCTTGAGGAGGCCATTTTGTCTGTGTTGTTAACCTGATATTTGAGGTTTAATAGCGATCGCCTTTTTGAATGTCAACATGGATCAAACGAACGTAGCCAGCTCCAACGCAGCTGCCAACAGGGCGGAAAGGTTTGAGGACGAAAAGCGCCGAATCATTGAGAGCTGCTTCAACAAAAAGGATACAGATGGCTTGCGTAAGGCTTGATCTCCATGGATTTGTCTAAAGACGATATTTTTGCTGACTTTAGTTGTAGTGCAAGAAACTTATATTACCCATATCCGCGTTACTGAATTCTCTTCACACTCGTCGATGCCGCCTCCTCCTGAGGCTCG
This sequence comes from Trichoderma evansii, assembly GCF_050947405.1. NCBI lineage: Eukaryota > Fungi > Ascomycota > Sordariomycetes > Hypocreales > Hypocreaceae > Trichoderma > Trichoderma evansii. Next base: position 18,884 of record NW_028145192.1, on the reverse strand, counting down.
GGGTCATAATGCTGAGAAGCCTAGAGTTATCGTCGTAGCGGTACGAAAGTCTGGGCGGGTTCGGGTACACAAATCCAAAGAAAATAGCAGTGGATCTTTTTCAATTGGCAAAACATGGAACCTGGACGACCTCTCGCATATAGAGTCCTACACAGGGCCCAAGGTTCCTCCAAGTCTGCGGGATCGGGCTGGGGAAACAGGCTTCCTCGTCACGCTAGGAAAGCCTTACTTCTGGCAAGCCCAAACAGAAAAAGAGAAGAAATTCTTCATTGCAAGTCTAATTAAGATCTATGGCAAATATACGGGGGGCAGGTTGCCCGAATTATCGGGATTCGACCAGAAGGAATTGGATCAAATTCTAGGGGCTGGCAAACGACCAACGGGCGCCTCGCCTCGGCAACAAACGGTCGACTCAGGAGCTAGCCAGCAAAGCATCACCGCAACTTCGACCGCCCCCAAAGCTGGCCCTGGAGAAATGCCTCGACATCCTAGGCCTTCCCCTCTTTCTCGACCTCCACCGAACGACACCATGTCTCCTACTGGAAGTTTCGACTCTACTGCATCTAGAGAGCGATCAGTCCCCCGGTGGACGGCCCAGAACAACAAAAGCCAGGAGTCTATTTCTAACTCCGTTGCAACAAAAAGTGACGATGTGTCAAGCCTTCCTCCACGCTCTCGCAGTGGTATGGCCGGGCCAAGTGGTCTTAGTGGGCTTGGTGAACTTCGAAGTGTTCCAGAACCAACTCACGATCCTATGTCTGCAACAACTCGCCCACCGCAAGAAAGCAAACCACCTCCTGAAAGAAGGCGTCCTCCTATGGATCCTTCAAGGCCGCAGGATAGGGATTTGGTTCCTGCTCCTTTAATGAGTTCAGCAGCTAAAAGAGAGCCAGTGGTACCTCCACCTCGGAGTTCCGATCGCGCTCCCCCCCAAGCAATCCCATCGGTGTTACAGCCAGGGGTGGCTTTTGGTAGAGCTCATGAAGAAGGCCCGCTTCACGTAGCAGACACTTCGGACAATGTGGAACAAAAGCCAGGGAATGCCAGTATTAACAGCGACATAAAAGGCTCCCCCGCTGCCTCGCTAGTAGATACAAATGCCTCTGACCAACCAAGTGCAAACAATGCTACTCCTGAGAAAATAGTAAGCGAACCAGAAGAGGAAACTCGGCCTGGTTTAGGCCCTATGATAAAATCAAAAAAATCTATAGGAGAGGCTGCGGAAGAGGAAACACGGCCTGGCTTAGGCCCTATGATAAAAGCCAAAAAATCTAAAGGAGACGTTGCTGGTGCTTTCTGGAAGGCTGCATCTGCTGCGAATGCTTTTCGCCCTCGGCCAGGAGGAGCCGGAGAACGTCTCCGACAAATCGCAGCCAAGGCAAGTGAAGGTCCTGACGGAATCACAAGTGTCGTCCCTGCGCCACCTAGACCTGTATCTCGCGATACAAATCTGCCGACTCTTGAGCTTCCAAAGCCACCAGCTGGCGACTTGCCAATACCAGAAGTTAAAATATTAACGGCAGAGTCAAGTAACCAAGCAAGTTCACAAGAATTAACTAAGGAAGCCAATGAAGTTGAGAAAGACGCAACTATTCCGAAAGAAGCCTCTCGTCACCCTGCGGTCGTCGGGCAAGATGCCAGGTATTTCCAGAAGCTGGGTGTTGACCCGAACCTACTTGATGATCGGGGTGAGGAATTCGGCAAATGGTTAGACTTCTTCGGCTGGGTTCCCGGCGATCAAATGCACTGTTTGAGCATGGACGATATAAGCAATGACCTTGAGCGAGAATTAAACACAGCCCAGGCGGGAGGATGGCTAGCACGCTTTCGGGAAGAAGATGAGAGGGTGAATACTATCAAGCGAGGAATTGACCTCGCTATGAGCGAATGTGAAGAATTAGATAACCTGCTCACGCTATATTCAGTGGAACTATCGGTAAGTTCAATCGACGCCAAATACTTCAGCTCCGACTAATACCTTCAAGACCCTATCAGATGATATTGCTTATATCGAAGCCCAAGGCCAAGGCTTACAGGTACAAACGGCCAATCAAAAGTTGTTAAGGAAAGAGCTAGAGTCTCTCCTAGAAACTTGTGCTATTACCTCCAACGATCTACAAGCACTACAACAAGCGCCCCTGGACAGTCCTCGTGGCTTGGAAGAAGTCGAGCTCTCGCTTGTCACGCTCTTTAGAGCTATGACTAAAATCGATCCGTCCCTTGGGGTTGATGACACTGCGAAGGCTGTGGACTCTGTCCTGGATGCAGACAATGCCTTGGGACTAAACAGTAATTATGGCGAGATGAGGATAGTGCAAGAAAAGAGAGAAATGTATCTGCATGAGAGCAGGTATTTCATGAAACGACTACTGGATTTCATGGCCGTACAATTCGGGGAAGCTTATGTTGAAACGAAGCGAGCGTTAGACGGTGCACTTTCTAAAAAGATTGATCCTGCGCATCACAGTGTTGGACGAGATCTTTTGTGGAAGTATAGCCCTTTGATGCTCTACGCAAGAGATGCAGATCTAGAAAATTGGAGCCATCTTATGCAGATCTACCAAGACAAGAGCTCTCCCCTTTATAAGCATGAGTTTCAGCACGTTGTTACGCTATGGCGAAAAAATGCAAGGAAACTTACGGGAGAAGAAACAGAGTTTATTTTCTCGTCCCAGGTTGAAAAACAGCAGGAAGGCGTGGCTACAGCAGCTCGAAAATTGACAGTTAAGCGTAGCCAAACATTGGCTAAAGCGCTGCGATCCCCTTTGGCGGATGGTGGCAGTACCAAAGTACATGCTGACAGGAATGGCGCTGATACTAGAAGCCTACCTTACGAAATCTTCTCTGGTGTTCTGGATGATCTTTTACCTCTGGTTGAAATGGAGCAAAATTTTATTGTTGATTTCTTCCATGCGACGACGCTGGAGCAGGCGGATTTCCCTGAAGCAGTTGCGGCATGTCCTCCTCAAGATCGCCGTGGAGGCGATTTAAGGCGCCACAGGCTCATGGAGCCCGACCGAGAACTTGCCCGTCGTGTTACGCGATCCATGGAGACCATTTTTGCGTTTCTTGAGGCAGAGTTGCGAAGGCTTATGGAATGGGCTATTGCTCAAGATCCACTGTAAGTACGAGTATCACTTACATATTGTACATAACTAACTAGGACACAGGCAAGGAGTTGGGGTGCTTGCTACACTTGAGAGGAAATTATCTGAAATGGGACAATCTAATCAAGATTTTCTCAATGCTCTTCTCCAAAAGTTACATGTCTCATTGGAGGGACAATTCAGAAAATTTGTTGACGAACAGATCCGTGCTATCGAGGACACCAAGGTCAAAATCAAGAAGCGCAAGGGTGTCATTTCTTTCATTCGCATCTTTCCCGCATTCATGACTGCCGTAGAGAACATGATCGCTGGAGTAGATCATAATCAAATATTGCGGCGGACAATTGATCGGGAGTATGATCGTATCTTGAAGACAATGTTCGAATCATTAATGGTTATTGCACGCGAGCACCCTGCAGTCGGAGTTGCAGGCGGAACGGCTGATCCGGAGGATAAAGAAGCTCTAAACTTCCACATTTTATTGATTGAAAACATGAATCACTTTCTTGAAGAGACTGACACTCGCGGCCTGGATGTCCTGGAGGGTTGGAAAACACAAGCAAACACGGAATATCATGAACACATGGCACTATATCTTAACACAGTGATGCGGCGGCCTCTGGGGAGACTCTTGGAGCAAATTGAAAATATTGAAGCGCAGCTACAAACTGGCAAATCGGCAATGGCGATTGCTCGACAACCTTCAAACAATAAAGCAGCGTTTAACAAGGTTCTGGGCTCCTATGATTCAAAGGAGGTGCGAAAGGGAATTGAAACACTACGGAAACGTGTAGAAAAACATTTCGGCGATGCAGACGACCCAACTCTCAGCCGTGGGCTGGTTATCAGGGTCTTGAAAGAATGCGAGGAGTTCTATGTTGGTGTTGAGAATAGGATAGGTAGGATTATAACTGATGTCTATAGCGGCGAGGTAATCTTCGAATGGCCAAGGGCCGACGTCAAGGCTGCCTTCCGGTAATTAAATAAATATACTATGTAATTATGCATATGACCTAGCTAGCTACATTGATATGGGTGTATGTAAGTCGCTGGTGAGGACATCAAGCACCTAGTAGTAGCCTGCGGTTTCGCTTTATAACCAAATTCAGGCCTTTTTCAAGCTTCTCGGTCTCTCTCTTTGCTGCTATCAAAGCTGCTTCCGCATCCTCAACGCTCATTAGCGGCATGTTTCCAATTGAGCTTGCAGCCGCGCCTTTACTGATCTCATCCAGGGACATTCCTGGTGCAGCAAAATCTTGTATAGCCCGAGCACTTTCTGGTGTGCTGTAAATTCCTACTCCGGCAGCAGCATCTGGGCCGTAAAAATACGGTGCCAGAGAATTGAGGCTCGCCGAGTCCCGAGTCGAAGATGCCCCTTTCGGAAATCCCATGCTAGTAGCACCGAGGCTTAGTCTAGGGAGCACATACTGATTGATGTAACTCAGGGCATCTTCTCGCTGGAGCTTGCCGATAGGATCTTGTGATTGCGGCTGAACAGTAGAAGGGAAAATATTCGGCCGCCCATTTGGGACTGCTCGACCCTTGATGAGTGAAAATGCACCGCTGCTCGGCTGGTGCCTTGGTGCCACAAATGCTGCGGGATTCTCAGCCGTCGCAGCAATAGCTGTTTGGAGGGCTAGGAAGGTATCCTCTTCTTCTGGGGTTAGCCCACGGATGCAGTCTCCGTGAGGAGTGATCAGCATACGACTGCCATCTGTATGAAATTGTTTACGCACTGGCCTCCCGGCACGCAGTGCAGCAAGATCAGCATCTTGCATCTCGCCGCATCTGCAGGAACACTCTTTGCAATCCTCCTTTTTACCTAAGGAATTTGAGGCATTGTTTTCTGGCCTAGATGAATTGCTCGAAACAGGCTTCAATAGTTGCAATTTATCTATAGCAGCTGTCCAGAGTGATTCTTTAATATCAGCAAAGACAGATGCGGGGCTGGATTGTGGTCTTTCCAGAGCTTTATTGGCTGATTCAGATGTCCCAGGCAATGACGATATCGGTAGCACGGAGGACGTTTCTTGTACCTCTTTCTCCGAGCTCCCAAAGTTTGAAGTACCACCATGACTATATCTCGTGCCCTCCGTTTTCGAGTCTCCTTGGCGATTATCATCCGTTATTTGCTTTCCATTGCCCTTAGACTGTGTTACTGTCTCCTCTCTGCGCGGTTCAATAGGGGTAACTACTAAAGATGAAGCATTGGTTTCTTTGGGAGGCTTTTCCTTCTTCTGTTTTTTCTTCCTCCCAATCACAGGGGCATGTTCTGTTGCTTCTGTCTTGGGTGTTTCAGCCAAGATCTTTGTTTCTTGCTTCAACACATCTTTACGCTGCTTGCGTTGTTGACTTTTGGTAGTACCTCGTACTGGAGCAGTGCCAATTTTGCTGAGGGGAGGGGATCCAGCCCGGGAGATAGAAACTGAAACTGAAGTAATAGAGGCGGTGTCACTAATCATTTCGCTAGCTGGAGTACCAGGTCGGTGCGAGTTTCCTGGCTTCCCCGTCGCAAATACCACGCTGGAGATGGGAGCCGGTGACGGTGACGGTGAAGCTGAGCGAGTTTCAGTCTTTATTGATGAAGGAACTACCCTCAACGTTTTCGGCATGCCTCGCGATGCCGTGACCGTGGCGCTGCCGGCTGCAGAAGGAGTAGGTAAAGGCGGAAATCTGGAAACTTCTGCCAATCCATCCGTCTTCTCGGTCTCTTCTCTTGGTTGGAAGGAAGGTCCAGAGTTTTGGGTAGCATGTGTTAAGGATTTGATCTGGCTGCCTTTTACAGATTGAAATTCTTCTGTGTTAACGCCCTCTCTCTGATCTTCTTGTGGGCTCTCCGGAAAGTTTTCATTGTGTTTCTTTGCTCCTGGTGTGGCCTTCAACATGGCAGCTTTAGAGGAAATTGAGCTGCCATTAGCACCTAAAGCTTCGTTTGCTTTTGGCGCACCTAAAGCAGGGAAATCTTTGTCTTCAAGTATAGGCCCTTTAGTTGGTGCAGGCCAAGAACCCAGCATTCCAGCAGGAAGAAGATCTTTTGCAGCGTTGGCTTTGGTGCGGAGATCTACATCTTGGTTAAGTACATTCGGTTTTGAGGCCATCTTCTTGGATAGAAGTAGATCATTAACAGAAACAAGTGGTGGAACGTAAGGCGTAGCCAACGGCACTTGCGAACTCTGTGGCTGGCCTTGGGTCTGTATAGTATTGGGAATAGGCACATCAGATATACTTAAATAGGAAGTCTCGTGGAGACGGTGCTCAGCGTTGCCTACCGCCGGTAATGAATCATCTGAGACAAGTGCGTCCACTGACAACTTTGCTTCGTCTGATAATTGAAATTCATGGTCTAAAGAACACACATTAGCAATGTGGAATACAACGAAGTCTGAACACAATGTAGTGGAGGGAGAGCGGGATAACAGGCTACGGATTGGGGCTCTTCATAATACAAAGACAAAAAGTGTCATCCTACGACCTCCATCATCGTCTTCCACGGGGAATAACGAGGGGAAGGTAGATAAAGTTTGAAAATTTGACAGTATGATGCTATATTGCAGCCAAGGGAGACGCCGATGGTGCTGACCTCGTGCAATCCGTTAACATACATGGAGGGTTTGTGTGGGAAGACGATGATGGTTTGCCTTGCTGGACATTCAGCTTGCGCCAGTCCATATGAACAAAAAAAAAAAAAAACCTCGGCCCGTTAAAAAAATCAAATAGAAGAAATAAAAAAGTGAAAATGAAAACGGGAGTTAACCATCGCCAACTTTAAATGCGCCTGACCGAAGAGAAAAAGTATGCTCCTCTAGCCATTATCGTAATTATACCCGCTGGAACCAATGCATGCAACGCAATCCTTAAAAATTATCTCCAGCATCAAATGCAAGTGCTCTTGAACGCCTCCCCTAGTACAGCATAAAAATGTGCAGTGAAAATCAAAATATCATGTAACGCCCTTTGTTATGCTACCATCGGGCATAACTGGAATTATACATCATATTCGGGACATACCCACCTTGGCTCTGACCGCTAAAAACTCCTTGATTGACTCCGGTGTTGCTTTGCGATTGGTGCTGCATCCTCGCCTGCAGTATGCTCGGGTCCGCAAGATCCACTAGACCACTCCCCCCAGAGGAGGAAGTGTTAGCATGTCTATGCTTCTTCCCCTTCTTCTTCTGCTTCGAGCCAAAGTCTTGGAATGCTCCGGGGTGGTTACCGTAGAGCGATGCCAAAAGGCCAGAAGTAGGAGCAGGGGTAGAGGTTGAGGGTGGTGGATACTGATTAGAAAAAGAAGAAATCATGTACTCACGCTTTCCACCATCATGAGGCTGGTTACCGCCACCTCGACTCCTACCAATTAAACTCTGTAGTAAATCGCCAGACGAATCTTTCGTCGCAGTCCCAAATGCTGAACCACCAAATCCTTGGCCAAAAATATTCGGTGGCGTATTAGTAGACTTCAGTCCAGGTGGAGGTGCAGGCATAGAGCTCCCGAAAAAGTGGCTGTTGCTCGAAGATTGTAACGAGGCAGGTATCATTGATGACTGCTGGCCCATTACTCTTGGATTTGCGGTGAATTTAAGATTGGTTGCTGCTGGCGGGCTATCAGCCATAAAGCTAAATCGAGATGATTGACGATTATGACCTTGGTTTTGGAAAGCAGTCTGGCCTGAGAGACTGGAAGGAACTTGTTCGCCGAATCCTGACTGAGGCCGAAGTGACATCAGCTGCTGAGGGGTGATCCCTCGCCCCATCTGGTTTGTACCTGGGTTGAAATTCGAACCACTAAGAGCAGGGCCGAATAGAGTATCGGCATTGGCTCTTTGGATTGGGGGGAATGTGTTGATGTGTCGGTGCTCAAACGCTTGCCCATCACCAGCCATATCTCGCTCTTCTGGTTCGCCACCAAGAGCAAGGCTGCCACCAGTCTCTGCCTCGCTCTCCGAATGGACTTGGCCCTCTGCAGCATTCTTCTGGTCGCCACTAATTCGGGCGTCGTCATCCTCACGCATTGCTTTTCGCTTCTCGCCGCCTCGGATGTCGAACAACGGAGGCTCTAGTTCGTTCGCCTGGGGGGTAACAAAGCTTGAAAATGTGCAGCTCTGTAGCGCACGCAGAATGGTGACCAGTGAGCTCTTTGGTAGTTGTTCCTGTGGTTCTTCAGTAAGGTCTTTATTTGACGCTTTATCATCTTCTAGCGGCTGAGACGAAGGGGATGAGGTTTCGATATCTTCCACAGCTTCTTGGGCAACCTCAGTTGTGGTGGGTAAGGAGGCTGAAACAGCAGGACTGGATGGAGCGCCGCTGGTTGCATGGCTACCTCTCCGGCTTCGCTGGGGATTTCGCGCCCAGTTGGCCGACGAAGGCAATGCCGATCCATCCAGCCCATAATCCGAGCCATCTTTGCTCGAAGACCGTGCCATGGATTGTGACACGGGTGTTAAGGTTGGTTGCGAGACCTGTTGCCGAGGGGTCGTACGGAAGGAACCATTGTTTCCGCTAGGTAGTGGCCTTTGTGTGTGGATGCCATTCATGGACGACAAATCTTGACGCGTGTAGCTATCTTCTTCATCGCCTTGCTCATGTAGAAACATACAGCCTGGGTTGTTACATTTTTCGTTCTTGAGCCATGCTGAACAGTATTTCGTCGTTCCATACTGGGCTTTCAATATCCTATCACCATTTTGTGACCCATGGACTGCTTGGATACACCGAGTTGCTTCTTCGGGCTTTTCAAAAGTGACGTAGATGCCCAACGAGTGATGTTGACCATCTGAGCTCTTTCGATTACTAATTGAGATTTTTTGAATAGCTCCGTATTGACCAAAAAATTCAGGCTTTCTGAGGGTCTTAAGGAGTTCATCTTCCCGAACGGTGGGTGCTAGACCTGTAATATAAACGAGATTCTTCTGCACGACACGTACTCCAATAAGGTTCTTGCGATTCTCTTTCTCGGCCTCGCGCTTTTGAGCCTCCTTTTGGCGCTGTTCTTGAACTCGCTTTCTTTGATTCTTTTGTATATTGGCACGGAACTCGGCAACTCTACGTTGCGTTAGCATGGGTTATAGGGGGAGGGAAAAAATATCATGGATGTGCAGCGTACTCTTCTGTCGTCACGACTTTCCATTGTATAGTTTTTTCATCGTAAGGTCGTCGACACGCAGGACATAGGCCGTTCATATTATTCTTGATGTTGTTGAAACAAAACTGACAGACCTGTATGCGAAATGAGCACAGTTCTTACCATCGTTCCATTAAGTTTGTTATTACCTGGTAGCCACATGGGCAAGGACGAAAGTTTCGATCTGACAAATCAAATTCTTCGATGCAAAGAGGACTATGGAAACTCGTTAGAGGTTTCCAACTCAGGGAAGTCGAGGCTCCTATTAAGCGGAGCGCCGGAGACAACATACCAGACATCTTCTTCTTCTTCTATGAAAGAATCTTGGGGTGCCATGTTTGCGGTGAGGGTTGGCGTTCAGCCTCTAAAATAAACAATAGTGGTTATGTTGCCAAATGGTAGATAGCTGAGGATGTTTGTTCAGAAGATGGTGTGGGACAGGCCAACCGCTTGGTACAAAGATCAAGTGGGCCCATATTTCACGTGATATCTAGTGCCTCTAATTCTTCAGTTTCTTTCGCGCCCCGCCATGCATGCTTGCGGCAAATCATCGGAGATTCAATCCGCATCCCCGGAGACATGAGCTAATTGCCTTGTTAACTTCCTCCACCAGTTCGTGAGAAGTCCCTTGGCCAGTACGCTCATCAGGTCATTGATTCACTATGGCTACCAAACTTACATGGAGAGCGGCTCCGGGCTCAATTCTGGAGCCGACAAAAGCCATGGCTCGAGCTCGCGCTGGACAGGTCGCTCGTGCAATATCGACCTCTGCTCCCCGAATGGTCGCAATGCCACAAGAGGCTCCCAATATGAGAAAAGCTCCCAGAGATCCAATTGGAACTCTTAAGGCGCCAGTTGTCAACCCAACAGCCAAATACCAAAGCAAGGCAGACAATCTCCATCGATACGGCACCTGGTTAATGGGGTGTCTCCCAAAATACGTCCAGCAGTTTTCCGTGTGGAAAGACGAGCTCACCATCTACATCTCTCCAGCTGGCGTTATCCCCGTGTTTTCCTTCCTAAAGTGTTCGTATACCACTACCTACATACATTAACCTAGCCTAACCTTGTGTCCAGACAATACTGCTGCAGAATTTACCCAGGTAAGCAGCGTCACTGGATGCGACTACCCCACTCGCAGCAAGCGTTTCGAGGTCGTCTACAACTTGCTCTCCGTTCGATATAACTCTCGCATCCGAGTGAAAACTTACGCCGACGAATCATCGCCTGTTCCGAGTATCACAAGCTTATTTGGAGGCGCCAATTGGTATGAGCGTGAAGTATACGATCTATATGGCGTCTTCTTTACAGGCCATCCTGATCTACGGCGCATCATGACCGACTATGGATTTGAAGGCCATCCTTTACGGAAAGACTTCCCGCTCACGGGATACACGGAAATCCGCTATGATGAGGAAAAGAAGCGAATTGTCACCGAACCATTGGAGCTTACTCAGGCATTCCGAAACTTCGAAGGCGGATCCAGTGCTTGGGAACAAGTCGGCCAAGGCGAAGACGTCAAGCCTGAGTCTTTCAAACTGCCCGTGCCCAAACCAGAGGAGAAGAAGCAATAGATACCTTGCCCTGAGTATAATTAAAGCAGGCACTGTATCACTATTAGACGTTGAAAACACAATTCCTTGTTTCTTGTTAAATTCATGATCTGGTCCCCTGATATGCGATTGTTCAAGTCCCAATTTTATATGTGAAGACTATGCTACTCTAAGGCTGCTCGGAGTATTAAGAATGCTTCTGCGATGACAAAATGCTCCAGAAATCTGCCATCATACTCCTATAAAGGAGATATAAGGCTATGAAGTAATTCTCGTTCCACACCTAACCATCTATAGAGGTCTTAACATTGGTAAGATAAACATTCGAGAATGTGACAAGGCTGTTCTGCAATTGTTAGCCGCTCAATCCAAAGATTCCATACCCATAGGTGAATATGAAGATCAGCTTCAATGCGTTTAACTTAAGGTCATTTAACATCTATACCCACCAAATACGGCCACGATATTGCATCTCGGCTGCGCGTACCCTTCCCATGAGCTACCTACACAGGAGTAGCATGACGCATACCAGGCTCCAAAAACGCCACTGTATACTAGAATTCCGCCAAAAATCAAGAAAACATAAGATTTACACGCCATCTCGGCCACCGAACATGCTCGTTGCGTTAATATAGAGATAATATTTCGTGAGATTGAACACGTAGCCAATCTTGCTGAAGGGCATCACCATATGCCATCTTGGCCGCTGTGGCGATCTGACGCATCATTATGATTATGATAGTAGTCTTTCACTTCTTGGCTGTAACCGCCTGCATCGTCATCACCGTAACTCTCATGGTTGTTACTCGTGTGATCATCCTCATATATCTGAGCATCATCCACATACTCCACCGGTCTGTCGGAATTGGAATCTGCGTATTGTACGGCCATCTGACTAATTTAGCATGCTTCTTCTTTATGACCAAGGGGTGACCTACGCGATGATAATCAAAATCATATTGATCAAGATTCTGGTGCTCATCTTGCTCATCTTGTGCATCACGCTGAGCCAAGTATTCTTGCTCCTCACGTTTACGGCGTGCCTCCTCTTCCAGTCGCTTTTGTTGAGGTGAGATCGGAACATTCATTTGGGGATGCATAGCTTGAACAATTGCCAAATAACTGTACATGAAGTTACTCAGTAACACTTGGCTGTGGAGGGATCGGCGAGGGTTAGCTAATTTGATATGCGCCATACGATAGATAGCGCGTTCTTCTAAAAGGGGGAAGCGACTCCAGTGGTAGTCAATATCTGGTTGCAAAGGCTTGTAAGGTACTATGTCCTCCGGGACATGCAGCAATTGCTGGTGCTTCTTGTTCTTTTCCTTCTCTTCTCGCTTCTTGCCTCCGCCAAAAATGGATGAGAATAAGCTTCCATCTTTTTCTTTCTTTGAATCGCTCTTTCGATTGCTTTCTTTCTTTTTCTCGTCTGAAACTTTATTGTCGATATTTTCTCGATCAAGAACCAGGCTTTCACGGCCCTTGGTCGCGTTCTTCTCAATCGAAGTTTGAATCACATCCAATCGCACGTTATCCTGAGCCTTTTCAGATAAGGATTTATGCCTGGATTTCCTGCTTTCTTCCTTCTTTTTATCTCTATCATCCGCTACACCCTTGAACCACTTCCAAGCGCCACCAGATCTAGTGGAATTATGAGAGTCTTCGTCCTTGTCTTTTCTGGACTTTTTATCCGGTTTTTTGTCGTCTTTCGTGTGCACAGGGTTAGCACTTGGTATATCAGCACGGCCAGTGTTGCCATTTGAGATACTTGATGAGATTGAGTTCGCACCAGTACTGCTGGTCTGTATTATGGTAGGAATAGAAGACTTCGCAGAACTGGATGAATTGTTATTGCCCACAGATCCAGTATTGCCGAGCGGAGTGTGGTAACCCAAGCTGCCTTGTGAATTTTCTCCCATAGTCTCTGATGTAGATTCCAGCCCGGATTCTGATGTCACTGCAACAGACTGGGAAGAAGATCGCTGTGGGAATTTCTCTGGATGTCGGTTATCTTGAGAAGCGCCTGGTCCATCTTTGGCTAGAGTTCCATTAGCAGATGAGTTGGGCTGAGCTGAAGATCCTCGGATGGAGAATTGGGATTGGCGTATAGATGCTGACGAAGTGTCGATATCCGCTGATGCCATACCCTGTTCTTCCGAAAATCTATCCTGTCTTCGATCTGACCGAGTAGGTCTTGAAAAGTTCTCATGTGAAGACTCTGACTGCACTCTAACTAACGGATACTCCCGAGGAATATCTTCAGCCGATGTAGCAGTGATTTCTGAAGTCTCGCCGCTTTGCTGACGTTGTGCCATTCGCTTGGAAAATGACCCTTTGTCTCCAAATCGTAAACTGCCCCCTTTTCGATATGTCGTGCGAGTTGATCTCCGTAGTCCGCTACTGGGTGCAACAGGAAGGATAGGCATATCATCCATCCCAGTTTCTAAGCTACCTGAATAGCTATGGGACTCTTGAGCAAGTCTTTGAACTGCCCTTGAGGGGTCTTTTACTAGCTCGTCTAGACTCAGTTCCCGATCTTGCTGATTATCCTTGAAATCATGCTTCTCTGACCTCTCCGCGCCATCTGTGAATCCCTCAAGAGTTCGATCTTCCGGGCTGTCAATTTGACGTGAAAGCATAGACTTCTTTCTTCTTAATGAAGATGAGCCCATAGAATCCGAACCACCGCCATATTTTTCATCTGAGACGGAAAGAAAGGAATCTCCTGATCTCCTTCGTATTGATTGAAGGCGACTTGCCAAGAACGTCTTGAACTCGGTAGGCGCCAGTTCTGGATGTACTCTAGCCGGCACCCAAAGTAATCTCGAGGGGTCGTTCTCGTCGTCGTCTCCTCGCGGTGCGGCAGCCGGCATGGTTGCTAAAGACATTGGAGGCATATCCGGATCAATGCTGTTGCCCACGTCCATAGATAAACGCCTCAGGGCTTGTAAATTGCTCAGCTCCTGAGCGATGTCATTTGGATTATCTATATTGGTCAGAGGAAACTCTCGGAGTGATATGGTAGGGGACGTTAGGGGCATTGTATCTTGGTCCCGTTGGTCGCTCCATTGACTATTTCCTCTAACAGGACTTTTCTGGGGCGATTTCGCGTTTCCATTGTCGTTATGAGATTTTGACTGTGGTTGCAGATCTGATATTGGCTGGAGAGAAAGATTCGACAACTTATTTGAATGCGACGGCTTGTCATTGTGTTGATGTTGCGACTGGGCTACTTGTTCTTGGTATGCCAAATCAGTCACAAAACTGAGCGGACGACTCGTGTCAGAACCGGCGTCTTCATCTTCATCATATAAGTTGCCGATCGTCTCCGTTACATGGTGGCTAGGGTCTGAAATTGAGAGTTGGCTAGAATGGCCACGCCGTGTGGAAAGGGTGCCGGCAATTTCGCCATGAAGTCGAGATGATGTCTATATCCCGATTTCATTAGCGACGTTCGCAAAGTCGGAATCGCTCTTGTTCTAATTATGCTTGGATTAATTTTGGCCATGGCCATGGCATACCGACGTGTTCCATTCTACATATGAACTCCGCTTCGGTAGCGTTCACGGCGCCGAGCAATCACTTCCACCGGAGAGAACATACCATCATCAAGAATGGCGCGAAGGCCGTAAAGAGGCGGGAGCCCCGGACAAAGGCCGGTCCTAACTATGGTCTCTAACTTCAGACACGCAACCCTTCACTACTTGATTTTGGGTTAAGCATTCAGTGAGATGCGCGAGTGGTAAGTTGAGGGACCATCCAGCAACAGATGGTGGGCTAAATAAACACCTCCTGAGCGGGTTGTCGTCACGACGTCTATCGCCACATGAGGACGCCGTAAATAGTGGATTTCCAAGGTGGTAATGCGACAGGTATAGCTTGATGGCAAGGAAAGAGGGCGTTAATCATTAGGCATGAGCGCGAATATCCTGAGACAACGCTTCTTTAGACAGCTAGGACATAAAACAGAGACAGTCAATGCGAAGCACATGACAGCATATCATCCCTGGTACCTCCTAAGTAGTCTATACGCTATAGCTACCTAAGTACCAAGCCAGTGTTTTCGCTACCAGCATGAATACCTATATAATATTATACCTGTATTTCATAAGCTCATGTTTAAAATACCAATAATAGACAATAATAAATATAGCTAGTAAGTATATAAATTTATAAATTTATTTTATATATATTTTAATAATATAAAATACTAGTATTAATATATATTTTTTAAATAAAATTAATATTAATATTAATATATTATTTATGTATAATATTTATATTTAATATATATATAATAATACTTAAAAATATTTTAAAATTCAATATAAAATTATTTATTATTTATGAATAATAATTATATATATATATATATATATATATATTTAGTATTTATATAATAAATCTTAGCAATAGCTTAGTTAACCTGCGAATAAAACTTATCTAGGTAGCTTTCTAGTAATACCTTTTATACAGACGTCTATATTTAAAATGGCTTATATTCAAGACAGGGCCTCTCTTAATATTATCGACTCTTCCCGTCCACCTATTTTTCAGGCACCTATCAAACGCATACACCAGACTGAAGATGTCCATAGATTTCTCGCCAGCGAAGCTTACCGAGACATCGGACTTTTCATCCTTCAACTCAACCACGCCATTTGCCCGCGACAGCTAGTTGGCTCTTCTCTATCTGTATACCCCCTTGGATCAAAGGCAACATCAACGGGCTCCATTCAGTCATTGCAGACACTTCTATCATGCATCCGTACTCTCATCGACAAAGCGCCTCCGGATCCTGGATCCCACCGATTTGGAAATGTAAGCTTTCGTAAATGGTTTCAACTCCTCAATGCCGAGCTAGATACCCTGCTGGACAATGGGTTACTTGCGGAAACTCTCCGGATAGGCAACGGGCATGCCAAAGATGAGGTAGCAAGCTATTTGCTCGGATCATTCGGCAGCCCGCAGCGCCTCGACTACGGCACAGGGCATGAGCTCAATTTCGTTGCTTTCCTTGGTTGTCTATGGAAATTAGGGTATTTCAAGGACGGAGTACAAGGTGGGCATATTGAAAGGGAAATTGTGCTCCTAGTCATCGAACCGTAAGTAATGAGCATATGAAAGAGTTGGCAATAAGCTCACTTCTCCAGGTATCTCGATATCGTGAGGCAACTCATTACGACATATACTCTTGAGCCAGCAGGCTCTCATGGCGTATGGGGCTTAGATGACCATTCGTTTATTCCGTATATCTTCGGATCTGCACAACTTACTCGTCCAATCAGTAGCGAAGATGATCCTATGCCTGTTGATGGCTCTGTAAGAGGCGCACCAAAACCAAGCGACATTACCAACCCAAGCATTGTCGAGGGTATGAGACAGGTTAACATGTACTTTTCAGCCGTTGCATTTATCAACGATGTAAAAAAAGGTCCATTTTGGGAGCATAGCCCAATGCTATTCGATATTTCCGGCATAAAAGACGGATGGGGCAAAATTAATAAAGGCATGATCAAAATGTTCAACGCAGAGGTTTTATCGAAATTTCCTGTCATCCAGCATTTTCCTTTCGGTACGCTGTTCGCTTGGGATGAGAATAGACCGGCATTGGATCCAAATCAGCATAGA
Source organism: Trichoderma evansii (assembly GCF_050947405.1). Lineage (NCBI taxonomy): Eukaryota > Fungi > Ascomycota > Sordariomycetes > Hypocreales > Hypocreaceae > Trichoderma > Trichoderma evansii. The sequence continues at coordinate 2,475 of NW_028145192.1, read as the reverse complement.
GGGGCTACCAGATAGCAAAATTACGTGGCTTGAGCTCATAGCCACTGGTTCCAAGTTATAGAGAGCGAGGCAGGGTAGATACAAGAGATATTGCCCTCCAGAATTGCACCTGTTGCAAATGATGACCAGCCAAGATGATGAAACAAATGGTCAAACTGGGGTAGCAAAAGATATATACCATCTATAGCTGTTTGCCAACTACCAGTCAACTTTGGCTAAATCGATACGGATGAATAAGGCGTCTGCCTGTGTAGAAAAGACAATGAGGCTCTTTATGCTCATATTTAGCCGTATATTTAACACGTTAACAGGGAGCTGCAGCTCGACGCTAATACTTCAAAGAAGACTCTTCAAGTACTACAAAAGATTACAATTTCCGATATAAAAGAGCGGTTGAAGCTGAAAAGGTAGCAAAATGGTTGGAAATAGAGGAAAATAACAGAGAGTGCCAAATATATCAATAGCATCGGATAGCCAACTTGGAAAGCTGGAAAAGCAGCCCCTATTTGTCGTGTTGCATTTGGCCAAAAAAATCTGTTATTCTTTGAACACCTGGGGGGGCTGGCTTGACGCGTCTTTTCTTCGACGGAGGATCATAGCTACTATCAACTTTGTGTTTCTTTGGGGACTCCGTTGTTTCAGATGAACCTCGCTTGATACTGGGCAAAATAAGATGCTGATCATCGTTACTCTCGCGTTTCCATATCTCACCCGGCATTTCTGACTTTTCAGCGGCTGGCATATCGGCAATTTTAGGAAAGAAGTGAGCGATGCCATGCTCATCGCCATTGTTATTTAATGGCAGAATAAAAGATGGAGAGCTACGGCCAACTTTTCCAACGTTCCTGTTAACCGGATAAATATCCAGCTCTCCTCGGAATGGTTTTAGTAAGGACTGAAGATCATTAGTCCATCTTTGCTCTAATGGATAAAGCCATTGGTGAAATTCCTTGGAGCCAGCATCAAAAATGACGGGCATACGATTATGCAAGAATCGTAGCTGTTGGTTTGAGTCGGTTGTGATTATTGCATAGGTATAAGTTCTATTTCCGGCGTCTTCCACAGCAATGTCAATGGCGAGCTGGCAAACATATATCCCATATGCAATATCATACCTTGATGTTGAATGGAGTCCCATAGCCCAGCAAAGCACATTAAGCGGCCATCTGTCCGTTTTATAAAATATGGACGTTTGTCTTTGTCACTCACATTGAGCCATTCGAAGAACCCTTGTGCGACAACAATGCATCGTTTGCGGGCTTTTATTGATTGCCACATACCACCCGTGGTTTTAAGAGAGTCATCTCTGCAGTTTATAACTCCACGGGAAGGAGTGACGTTTTGCTTCGACCACGAAGGTAGAATTCCCCACTTCATTGATTGGAGAGTGTATTTGATAACTTCATCACTGCTCTTCGGGCTAGAGGCCTCTCCACTGGCGCTTTTATCGTCGGAAACATGTTGCCCTTTATCCTTTAATTTAACACTGCTGGGAGAAGTATCAGCTCTACACACGACACCATTACTTCCTGGAGCAAAGTTATAAGATTGATGGTGGGCTTCGCTGCCCTCGTTCATTATTGTATCTTCAATCTGAACGCCATCGTCCTCTAACATCTGCTGGATTAAGGAAAGTGGCTATTAAAGCATCAGCTATAATATATCAAATTATAGAGAGTGTTTATCTTTTTTATTTAACTTACCAGGGCCAATGAATACCTGCCACACATTGTAAAAGAGATACTTTATCTAGTATTGAATAAGTTAACTAAGTTAAATTATATATTAAAAAACTACTTTAATTTATATTTAATTAAAATGAATAATATATTTTTTTTTATTATATTTTTTTTAATTATTATTTTTTTAAAATAATTAATATATTTTTTTTATTTTATTATATTATATTTATTATTTATTTTTTATATTTAAATATTAATTATTAATATAATTTAATAATAAATGTATTTAAATTTTATTTATAAATATAATTATATAAAAATTAATATAATAAAAAATTATATTTAATTTTTAATTTAATAATAAAATAAATAAAATAATATTTAAATATAATTATAAAATTTAATTAAATTAATTATTAAAATTTTTTAAATTAAATTATTAAATTTATTTAAAATTAATAAAATTTAAAATATAATTTATATATTAAAATAAAATTTTATATTAATAATTTAAATATTATAATTAAATAATAATATAAAATTTAATAAAAAAAAATTAATAAAAAAATTTTATTTTTAAATTATAAATATATAAATATTTAATAATTTTTTTAAAAATAAATAAAATTTTTAAATTTTTAAATTTTTAAATATATAAAAATAATTTAAATATTAAATAATATATATATTATTAAATTTATTATTTTTATATAAAATTAAAAATATAATATAATAAAATAATTTTATAATAAAAAATAATTTTATAATTAATTTTATTTTATTATTTAATTAT